>NW_017728947.1:54289838-54294821 GCF_001723895.1 Crocodylus porosus | reverse complement strand
GGCGCCGCCAGGTAAGCGCCGCCCGGGAAAGTTCGCCCTGGAGCGAGCAGCCCGGGACCGCCGCGCTCCCCGGGGCCAAACTTCAGCTGGGGAATCCCGCTCCCCCGGGCTGAGGAGCGGGCCGGGCCGTCTCGGCTTGGCGTCCTCCCCCCCCGGTATAAATAGCGTGAAACAGGAGCCGGGCGGGGGCGGAGGGCGCCGGGCGCTTGCAGGAAGCTGCGAGCAAAGCCTCCCGCGGCCTCGCTGCTGGGTGTCGCCCTGGCCATGTAGGTGCCGTCCCTGCAGTGGCAGCCTCCTGGAATGAGCCTTGTCCCATGCAACCGCTTGCCTGAAGCAAGGGGCAAAGGGAGGTGCCGAGGTAAGGAGGCAAAATTGCAGCTCCCAGGAGTTCTTCGCTGCTGCGAGAGAGCAGTGTCGCATCTGCCCGCGTGGCTGGAGAGCAGTGTCACGCCGGAGTGGGGTGTCACAGCCACCCCTGTGGCCCGAGACCGGTGTCATGCCTGGAGAATGGTGTTGCGCCCAGAAAGCAGTGTCACGCCCACCTGCGTGCCCAGAAGGCCTGGCTGGCATGCGTCTCAGGAACAGGATCCACTGAAACTGTGTTCTGACCCCTGAATCTTGGGTCTCTTTTTTTTTTTTTAGGCAACTACTGGGTTGATCATCTGGAAGTGGTGAAGGAGACAACGAAACCCCCCCCCCCATTGGAAGAACAGCGCCTTGAAGCAGAAGAGGGGCTCTCCCGGGAAGCAGTCACCCAACACGTGAAAGAGCAGAACGTGGGGCCGTGTTTGTGTGCACGTGAGCCAGGGAGCCGGGCTCATTTCCAGCGCATTGCTTCCAAGTGGAGCCCCTCTGTACCTCGCGATGATGTCGGTTGAAGGGTCTACCATAACAAGCCGCATAAGAAACCTGCTGCGCTCCCCGTCCATTAAACTGAGGAGAAGCAAGCCTGGGAACAAGCGGGAAGACATCAGCAGCAAGGTGAGTGCGGCATCTGTATCACATCAGAGTTTGTTGCATTAGGTCCCATCCGTGCTAAGATCCAAGTGTGCTTGCTAAAATAGCCGAGTCCCACAATATGAGTCTAGCTTCGTTTTCTCTTGTAGTTGGAACCTTAACTTTGTCTTCAGACCTTCCTATAGCCCAAGCCCCTCATATGCATGCATTGTATTTGGAAGTGCTTGGAGGTGACTGGTGTAGCAGCTTCAGACTAAGTCCTGGCATGGAGAGTATTAAACTAGTTCAGGAATTCCCACCCCCTGCTCTGTGGGCCACTTGGTAGCGGTCAGTAGGTGGCTGCCTCCTGCCTTCTCCCCCATGTTTCTATCTGCTAAATTGAATTAAAAATTACTGAAAATAAGCATGTGTACCTATTCTTCCATCTAAGCACTTCTTGCCAGTGCCACTGTAACGTGTGGTCATGAATGGAAGGTGAGGTGTCCTGTGGGGTGAGACTTGGGAGACGAGCCCATGAAATACTTCCCTACACAGCTATGGTCCCCATTGTGAGGAAGTGTGAGAACCCTTGATTTAACTACCCGCTCTTTCTTTTGTGTTCTTCATAATGAACTATTCTTGCCATTTTTGCTCTTGGGGATGGTAAGTATGCCTTTTAAGCACTGGTTCTCTCCTCATTGTCCATCATCCTGGTGTCAGAGTGAAGTTAGACCTTTTGATGTGCCATTCCAGAAAGTGCGCCAATACCCACTGAGTAGAGCCACAAACCCCATTTAATAAGAGTGTGTGTGTATGTGTGGGGGGAGGTATTAAGGGCATATAAGTGATTGCTTGGGACAAGTAAAATACAAAATGGATGGGAGTGAAGGTCAAAGGTTTAAAACGAGTGGACCAAGGGGGGCAGACACCGAACACAGACAAGTCAGGGAGCTGAATTCCTGATGGAAGCAATCATTCATCTGGAATTGACTCTGATGTCGTAAGGAACGGATGATAATTTAATTGCAGGGTCAGTCAGGAGGAGGAACCAGACTGGGTGACATTGCCTTGTGGTAAGGCAAAGGACTATGAATCAGGGAGACCAGCCTCTATTCCTGACTCTGCCACTGACTCATTTATGACTTCGGGCAATGTGCTTACCCTTTACGTATCTTTGTTTCTGCACTTACAAGATGAGGAGGATAACTCCTCTCTGCGGTAAGGTTTGATTAATAAGTATGAAGAGCTTTGTAGTCCTTCCCCTGAAGTGCTATCATCCTATTGTTTATTTAGAACAGTGGTTTTCAAACTTTTTTGAGCTGACCCCCTCCCCCCACTTTGAGTTATGATTTTGTTCATGTGTCCCACCCCCCTCACCCCAGAGGGGCAGCGTAGCCAGGCATAGGGTGCGCCCCTCATCCTAGCAGCCACCACGTGGGCTCCACCTGCCATGGCTCCAGTGCCTCCTTGCCCCCGCTGTGGCTCTAAGCTGTGCGCCTGTCGCGTTGGGCTTGCAGAGGCATAGCAGCCCTCTGGTGGAGCCTGTCCCGGATGCTCCACCCCTGCATCCCCCTGCAAGGCTGCAACAGCGCCGGCTCCTTGCAAACTTCTTGCCCACATCCCCCTGTGCTGCAACCGCCCCCCACCACAATGTTCCTTTATGTCTTCCCAGGGGGGTGTACCCTACAGTTTGAAAATCACAGATTTAGAAGCTGAAGCTTTACAAATATAGCTATGTTACCAGGGAGAACACATAAAACAGCAGGTGCGGTGAATAACATTTTGTTGAAATTCTTTCTCTGTCCCCAGTGTGAAACCCTACTTGTAATACTGGTTTTCATTGCTTTGGCTGGGGATTACCAATATGCACTATTTGTTTACCCTGTCTTTTCTGGTAGGATAAAACCTACTCATCTACCTTGGAGAGTCCTCTGTGTTACCATGACCTGTGCTACTGACAGGAACATGTGTGTGTTGCTTGCGTACAGAGTGATCGGACTCTAATGAAACACACTCAGTATCTGCTGCTGAGGAGGTCTTGGTTCATCTGTGTAGGCAGAGAATTTTTTAAAATTATAAAATAGTTCTGTGTGCTGCAGGAAGGAGGGATTGCTGGATCTCAGCTCAGTGAAAGGAAAAGGTATCCGTGCTTTGCTGAGCTATAGCTGTTTCTTTTTTGAGCTGGAAACTGCCTGTAATCCCTCCCTGGTATCTGATCAGTGTGTGTCATGGTGCGAGCCTTTCAGGAGAGCCCTGTTGTATCCCTCATGAGTTTGGTGTTGTGAAATCATTCCTGCAACACTCTTGCCAAAGCACCTTTGCAATTGCTTGTCCCCAAGGGAAATTTAGAGATTCATGCCACCGCATTAAATTAGCTTTTGTATCTTATTAACAAGTACATTAATGCAGTAGATCAGTAAGATGTGGGAAAACAATGATGTGATACTTTAGAGGCAGCTTCTTGGGGAATTTGGATAATTTCTTGGACTGAGATGCTATGTGGTGGTGCTCTGGGAAAGCAGCATAGTTGAATCTGCTTTCTGCCATAACTGTAGACTTTGAAGCTTTCTGTGCTGCCCTTTGAAATCTATGAAATCTTTGTCAAAGGTCCCAAAATAAACTGTTCTTGCTCATACTGGCGGAGAGCTCATTTTGTCATGTGCATGTTCTTTAAGGTGAGAACCCCTGCCACTGTACAACTGTGAAGCATGTACCTTCCATCTGCTGTAAGTCTTGAGTATGAATCCACTGGCATTGAATTATAGTGGTATATTTATAACTCTAAATGAGTCTCTTGTTCATTCAGCCTCCACTTACCCGCCGTGGGTAATGGGTAGGATTTTTGCCAGACCATGGTTAACTTTTGAGGTATGTTGGAAAATCTGGAATATTTGAAAAGCTGCCATAAAGACTGAGTAATATTGTTCTCCTTTGTCACAGAGGGCAGGATGTTTGCAATGAGTTCAAATAGCAGAAAAACAAATTTAGGTTAAATCTCAGAAAAACTTCCTAAATGTATGTTTTTCAGTAGGATGATGAAACAAGCTGCCCAGGGAAGTTGTGGAACCTTTTTCACTGTTGGTTTTCAAGAAGAGGCTGAACAAATCCTGCATCTGTTCAAGGAATTGAACTAGATGACTCTTGAAGGTCTCTTCCAATCCTATGATTCTATGGCAACATTTGGATATTATCTGGCATGTAGTTATACGCATTGTTGAAATCCCTTTATAGCCTCCAAGTGTGGTGGTCTGCAAAGTTTATGGTAATAGCTAGCTATCTTGGGTTCTCATGAATATGGTCTGGTTATATATATATATATATATATATAAGACAAAGCAGGACTAATTTCCTGGATCCATGCCTGAAAGGAGACTGCCTTTTGTGCTAAGCACAGGTGAAAAGTGAGACAGCTTCAACTCCTTATTTTCTCTCAAGCACTTCAAGGCCATGTTGCTCCAGCAACTCCATTTAGAATTGGTAAATACCTGCAGAAAACTGCCAGCTCAGTGTCTGGGTTTCAGTGTTCCCAGTGAGAGGATTCCTTAAGTGAAGCAAGATTGTGTTTTGAGGCCCCCTAGGATATTCTGGGAAATTCACTGTCACCAGAACTTTGGATGGTGATCAAATAAATCTGTACAAAGGGTATTCTGACTTGAATAGGGCAGAGAGAGGAGGAAGAGAAGCTCTGTACAAATGGGTTCCGATCCATGGCACAGACCTATAATGCTGTGTGAGCTGTGGGTAGACCATAGGATGGTTGTTGTGCTGAAACCTGTTGATCCAGTATTTGGAAAGAAGGTGTGGGAGCAAGTGCAAATAACTGTTTTGCAAAAAAAGGGGTGTGTTTCATGTGAGCTGCAAAATGAAGGGAAGGCTGGATTCAGGACCCTTTATGAAGACCAGAAATAGTTTGGCGGGGGGGGGTTGAAAGCTAAACAGTAGAGGTGCATCGATATGGCAGTCTGATATTGGACCAGCATCAGTATAAAGAAAATTGTTTATTGGAAATTGGCCTGATGTGGTCATTAATTTGGCTGATAAATGCCC
>NW_017728947.1:54287965-54289533 GCF_001723895.1 Crocodylus porosus | reverse complement strand
TGTCACTGGGAGGGCGGTTACGGGAGTGCTGCAGCCACCCCAGACTTTGCCATACACCCCCCTGTAGCCCCCCTCCCAGTGCCACCACCACCTACCCCGAGCACAGTGTGGCCCCCCATGCCTCCCACCAGGAAGAACCCAGTGCAGCCCCTGGCCCCAGCCTGCAACTGCAGCCTGCCATACCCTGCCCCACACAGATCTGGGGGTAGCCCCCTACAATGCCCTCCCAGGGTGCATGCAGTGGCTGGAGCCGCTGGCTGTCCCGGCACCCCCAGACAAGCCATGACTCTGTCCCACATCCTGCCCCGCTCCCTCCCTCACCGTGGGGGTTATTGATTTGCTCCCCCGTGCCCCTTCCCTCCCCCCTCTCGTTCTACCACAATAGACTTACCAGCTGGATGCAGCTGTATCAGAAAGTGGATCGATATTGGCCGATATGCCTCCTTAAAAATTGGCTATTGGTATCAGCCCCCAAAACCTCTGTCAGTGCACCCCTAGTAAACAGTCTTTTTCTTAAAAAGTTGGGCCTTGTTTACCCTGTTTTTCTTGGATAGCATCTAAACTACAGCAGTGATTGATGGGGCCATGCACACCAGAAGTGGGCCCTGGGGACCTGGTGCTATTTTTTCCTGCTGGGGCACTACCCACTCTTGCTGGAATTGGGCCCCAGGAGCTTGACAGTGCTTGGGCATATCAGGATTAGGCTTTGGAAACTAGTGCTGCCCCCACCTGGCTATGTGTGCTGGAGTCTGGGCCTTCCCATGAGTCTGGAAATTTGTTAGTAGGGGAGGGGTGCTGTTTCCCTGCTGTGAAGTTTTCAGACTTATGAGGAACCCTGTGGGTGGGATAACAGTGCTGAGGGTTGAGCACCTCTGAACTAGAGGATCTTGTGGAGAAAAGAAGTGAAATCTGCTCAGATGGAAGAGGAAGGCCATTCTAATTAGAATATTAACAGCCACATAGTTTAATACCTTTATACAGAGGCTTAACAAGCGGAGTTGGCATCCTGAGTAAATTCTGGGGGAGGGTTGCAGGGGGGTTGAGAGTGGGCAGTACACACGGGTTCCCAGGGGGGGTGCAGTTCTGAGAGCTGGGGGAGAGCATGTTGATTCTAAGACGTGGGGGGAGAGGGGGTGCTGCAGTTTTAATCATGCCAGGAACTTCTAAACCAGGGGTGGGCAATTATTTCGGACGGAGGGCTGCTTACCAAGTTGTGATAAGCTGTCGCGGGCCACGTGGGTAGTTCCGCCTCTTGACAGGTGCCCTGCCCCCTGGTCACCATCTTGGGACCAATGGCCCAATGTCTTGTGAACAATGTCCCAGGGCCAGCACTGGTGGGGCCCAGAGCAGGGCCCAGGCTGGCAGGGGTCTGTGGAGCTGGGCTGGGCTGCATCAGCAGGGAAAGCGGAGCTGTCCTGGCTCCATAGAGCCCTTGCTGGCTGGGACCCTGTACCCCTGCTCTGGGCCCTGCTGGTGCTGGCAGCGGGATGGGTTACAAGCTGGTGCTGAGCACAGGGGAAAAGCAGCCTCTCATAGTTGGTAGTTGGTAGGGTGAGAAGGAGCCTGAG
>NW_017728947.1:54283320-54287865 GCF_001723895.1 Crocodylus porosus | reverse complement strand
ATGCTTTTGGTGAGCCATGGGGCCTTTTGTGTCCTCTTGCCCCCTTTGAGCCGTGTTGGGATTACCTCCCTCTGGGCTTGGAGGATCGTCTCCTTAAGGAACGACCACTCTTCTTGGACACCTGACTCCTCTCCCCTCCGGGACCTCAGTGCCTCCCTGATTATTCTCCTTACCTCGTTGAAGTCCGCCCTCCTGAAGTCCAGGGCTGCTGCCTTGCTGCAGGCCTTTGCCACCTTGGGTTGGATGGTGAATTCCAGCAGGTGATGCTTAGGACAGCTCCATGCGGGCTGCAAGCAGATGCAGCAGGGAGCATTGGCCATGGGCTGGGTGAGGGGGCTGTTTTCCCTGGGCTCAGCACCAGCTAGTCCCTTCGCCACACCCCGTTTACCTGAGTTTCCCGTGCTGGGGCAGTCATGTGGTCCCAGGCCAGAAGCCCCTGCTGGGGCACCGGCTGGGAGTGTGGGGCCAGGCAGGCCCTGCTGTTGCAGGAGTTCGCCAGCACTTCCCCTGGGTACTACTGCCCTTGGTTCCTGTCATCTTTGACAGGAACCAGGGACAGATAAATTTTAATTTTCTAAATTTTTTTAGGGGCCTCACAGGCCAGATAGAATGGCCTCATGGGCCGGATCCAGCCTGCAGGCTGTATTTTGCCCACCCCTGTCCTAAACAGTCCCTAGCTGGGCTGCTGCTGCCTCTGCCCTGTGCTTTGCATGTCCCAGCTGTTGCTTTTAAAGCAGCAGCAGGAGCCAGGGATATTTTGGAGGTCCTGGCATAGGTAAACTGTGGGGCTATTCTTGATGCTGGAATTGTGGACTCCGCAGGGGTGAAGGAAGATTCCAGTGTCCCTCCTAACTTGGCACCCAGAAGGACTGCCCCTCTTGTGTAAGTAGGGCTGGACTATTGCCTTTATAAGTACAAGTTTCTGACAGACTTGGAAGAAAGATTCCTCTGTCAAAATTTCAGCATCTCTTCCTCTTCTACAACTAAAAAGCGGTTGTAGTGTAAGCCTCTTAAGACCTCCCACAAAATCAGTGAAGAAAGACTCAATCTTGATAGTTCTAAGATTAGAAAAGGTTAAATAAAACAAAACCCTTCTGTGACAGGGTGGTTGAAACACTCTGCCACAGGAACATGAAGAAGAATACTAGGAGAAGAAACTTACCTGGAGATGCCTAAGAGACCACGCTGAGTTGAGGCGGGAAAGATGTCATTCCCTGACTAATTAAGGAAAGCAGCTGGGGCCACGGCAGTTCAAAGGCTGCTGCGGCTAGTCCAGCTACCGGAGTTCAAGCCCAGGATATAAGGGAGTGCGGTGCAGCAGAAGAAGAAAGGAAAAGTCATGCCGAAAAAGAAAAAGAACAGCTGAGTCAAGAAGGCAGTGAATCACGTGCTGCCACAGGGGACACAGCTGGGAAAAGAGGGAATTTAAAGGTATGCCAAAGAAGCATCCAGCGTCAGTTTGAGGAGAGGGAGAGCAAGATGATGATAGACAGGATGTCCAGAGATGATGTGGGGGAAGGAACTGACCCCGAGCCTTAGAGGAAAGCCCCTATTCCTGGACTTACCTGGGAAGAGCCAGCGAATAGACAAAGGAGACCACTCTGTTGGTGAGTCCAGTTCCAAGGGGTGGAGAAAACCTCTCCGGGATCCTAGAAGAAGAAAGAGACATGGATGAGATTACGCCCCAAGGAGGGTTAAATCCATCCCAACCCTGAAGGTAAGGGTGAGGTTGGAATTAAGAGGTGGCTGTCTTGGGACTCATGAAAGGAAGAATGGGGCAAGCAGCCAGCCTAGAGAAGGACCCCTTGACAAAGTAGTCCATAAGACTAGGACCAGACTTTTAGTATAGCAGGCAAGCAACAACAAGTCCAGAACATCTGGTGTGGTTAGGGCAGGGTATGGGGATGGTGGAGCCCTGTGAAGAGAAGCAGACCTCCTGAGCCTTTAATTGATCCTTTTGTCTCCCTAAAGTGTTTGGTACCTCTCTCCCATTAACACCAAGATGTGGCAGGTGATTTTTGGAAGGACAGAATACTACAATTCCAGTGAGGAGACAGCTTGGCTCCAGGAGGCTTGTCACCAACCGCTTACACCTTCTAACAAAAATCTTTGATAGAGCTGGTTGAAAAATGAAATGTAGTTTTGGCAAAGAGAAAAATTGTTTTGTTTTTTAAAAAGTGTCCTTTGTCAAAATTGAATTAAAAAATATTGATCTGCTTCAGTTTTAAGTCTTCTTTATGTAATGTGAAAGGTAGACCTCCACAGAAATAGGTTTCACCTTTTTGAGTCAGATGGTTCTTAGTTGAGAGTCAGATAAGTGAAGACTCAGGAAAGGGTAGCATATCAACACTAGGGCACTGATTTGTAGCAACTGTAAATCTTTACTGTGGGTTGGTTGAGAAATTATGCAAAATAAGTAAGTTTTAATCAAGTTTCTAGCACGTGTTGTCCACGCCACAGAACTGCCTATGTTTGGTTATATGTTCAGCAGAGGGGCTATTTAATGAGTATGCCCATTTAGTTCCATTGATAATTCTTCAGGAGAAGCCT
The DNA here is from genome assembly GCF_001723895.1 of Crocodylus porosus. NCBI lineage: Eukaryota > Metazoa > Chordata > Crocodylia > Crocodylidae > Crocodylus > Crocodylus porosus. The sequence goes on along the minus strand of NW_017728947.1, from coordinate 54,285,315 downwards.
TGGCATTGAAACGGAAAGACTTAGTTGAACTGAGGTTTCCAGATCGAACCCTGGGACCAACTCTATGCTCTCTCTCCCTGTACTTCACTGTGGCATGCTAGAACTGGTCTGTGCTGTTGTTTTTTTACCAATTTAAGCATCACTGTTTAGGAACCAGTGTAGTTACATTGGTAAAGTCTCTTATATGGGTGTAGTTATATCATCTTAAGGGTGCTTACTCCATACAATTAAGGACCTTTTTACTGGTATAACTGCATCTGTACTTGGGGTGGGGGGAGTAATATTGATCAAACAAGATTTATTGCTGTAGTGGGTTGTTACTCCTTTAGCCAGGCCCAGGAACCAGCCTTACCTTTTTCCTACCTCAACCTAAACAGAATAACAAAACATCAACAACCCCTGCTGCCACCTCTGCCTCTCCTGCCCAAAGTTTTACCAAAGTGCTACAGTATTGCCTTTCTTTTCAACTTCCCTCGTTCCCCAGTGTCACCTCTCTGGGAGCTTTTAACTTCCTTCAGGGCCAGCCAGTGATCCCTCTCAGTTGGCCCACAACTCCTAGGCAGGCAGGCTATTACTTTTTAACCCCCTGCAGCTGGGCTTCAGCCCCTGAGCCATGCACCTTATTACAGTTTCCAAACTGATATTCATTAATTAGTACCGAAAAAAAAAGTTGCTTGGAGATCAGTCTCTACTACAAAGGTAATTCTGATAAATTAATGTTAAAAAGGCACCTTAAGTGCAATGGAGAGATGGGAATGCGGGGACAGGCCTTATATTTTAAATTGTCATCAAGTCTTGGTCTTACGGCGACATGGGCCTATACAGGTGACCCTTGCCATTCGCAGGGGATACGTTCTTGAAATCCCCATGAATGGTGAAATCCATGACTATGGCACTGCTCTCATGAATGCAGTGCTCCTGGGGAACGGGGGGGAGGAGGGGGGCATGGGAGCGGGAGCATGGTGGTGGCAAGCACAGAGCTCCCAAGGAGCTCCTGTAAGTGTGCTTAAGATATTTGTGCTAGTTGGAGGGGGAAATGTGTATTTAAGATGTTGTGTCAGCATTCGCGAATATTTGAAACCGCGAATGCCAAACCTGCGTATAGCAAGGGTTTCCTGGATTTTCTTCCCTAGGGCCAATATTTTAGTAGAAGCTGAATGTTGGGCTTAGTTGGATTTGTGGGTGGTAGTGTATCTTGCAACGGGACAGAGCGTGTTTGATGCAATTATGAGCTTTTGCTCCTGGCAAGGTTTGGGAGGGATGCTGAGAATATTACCTTCCATTTCATGGAGCAGTTTACAACATGCTCCAACATGATCACACCCCATGTTCTTCCCAGCCACAACCTAAGTGGTTATGAAGCTCTGATAAAGGTCACTTGCTCTTCCAGCCATGGAATATACTGATTACACTGTGCTGGAATGTTGTGTGGGTGGGAAAATTTGGCCTAGAATGGAGGAGATGCTTAGACATAATTTATTCCTTGTTATTGATCCTGTGCCCTGGACCATTTTAACTTATGTCCTGGTGAGGTCTGGGTGAGGTAAGTGGGTAACGCTGTTTGGGTGACTCTCCTTTTTTGGCTACTTAAAAACAAAACATGATATCTTCCCCTCATGAGCAATGTTTGCTCTGATATTAATTTTGGGTGCCTCCAGATGGTAATGTTAGTTCTGTCCTAGACAGGAAGATCTATGGTGCTTTGCTGGCTCTGGACAGAAGTACAGGGCATTTGTCAGCCTTTGAGACTTGTAATAATAGGGCTATAGATTTCAAAGCGGGGATGGGCAATTATTTTGGGCAGAGGGACGTTTACCAAGTTTTGGCAAGCTGTCGAGGGCCGCATGGGTAGCCCCGCCCCTTAACAGCTGCTCCACCCCCTGGTCACCATCTTGGGACTAGAAGTCCTGCCCCCTAACCTCTGACCTTTGCCACTGAAAGTCCCTCCCCTTGCCCCTGGAAGTACTCCTTTGAGGAAGAGGGTTTGCCATCTTA
>NW_017728947.1:54279396-54283135 GCF_001723895.1 Crocodylus porosus | reverse complement strand
GGGCCTCCAGCAATGTCCCAATGCTGGTGGGGCCCAGAGCAGGGCAGTAGGAATGTGGAGGTGTGGGCTGGCAGGGGTCTGTGGAGCTGGGCTGGGCTGCATCAGCAGGGAGAGGGTGGAGCCAACCCAGCTCCATAGAGCCCCTGCTGGCTGGGACCCTGTACCCCTGCTGCCCTGCTCTGGGTCCTGCCGGCGCTGGCCCTGAGATGCCAGTGTGGGCCCCACACTCCCGCCTGGCTGCCACTGGCTTCTGCGGACCCATTTAGTCCCAGTGCCCCAGCCTCACACAGCCCTGACCCCATGTGTCCCACGCTTACCCGTGGGGAATGAACTGGTGAATGGGTTCCAAGTGGCTGCAGCACAGGGCACAGGCCATGGGGAGGGGGAGCAGCCGCTTTTCCCTCACACTGAGGACCAGTTCGTTTCCCAGAAACTGCTGCTTGGTGTGAAGGGAAGCGCCCTGCCCTCCCCTCCCGCTTGTTCTCACTGGGCATTGTTTGCTGTGGCTGCCGACCTGGAGCTTGTGTCACACTAGGCTGCGGCATGGCTGCTCCACCGCCACCTCTGTGTTGCTCAGCAGCTGTTCCACCTGGCCATTGCTGTTGTGCCGGGCAGCACAGAGGTGGTGGTGAAGCAGCCACACTGCAGCCTAGCGCAGCATGAGGTCCAGTCAGGCAGCTGCAGCAAACACTTCCCAGCAGGGGTGAGAGGGGGGCTGCTTTCCCCCGTGCCGAGCAGCAATTTCTGGGGAACAACTTGGTGCTCAGTGTGTGGAAAAAGCAGCCGCAGCCGCTGCCCCTTCCCATGGCTGGCACCCCATGCTGCAGCTACTCGGAGCCCATGCAGGACTACGTGTGCCTGCTCTCTGTTGTCATTGCTGCCCCACGGGGTGGTAGTGATGCAGTGGAGAGGCAGGACATGCGAATGGCTGCAGCATGGGGCGCTGGCCACGGGGAGGGGGGCACTTTTACCCCACGCTGAGCACCAGCTCATTCCCTGGAGGTGAGTGTGGGGCGCATAGGGTTGGGTCTGCGTGGTGCTGGGACAGGGCCACTGGGCGTGTGGCAGTCAGCGGCAGCCGGACGGGAGTGTCGAGTCTGTGCTGATTGTCATGGGGCCAGCACCAGTGGGACTAGAGCAGGGTGGCAGGAGCATGGGGTCCTGGTCAGCAGGGGCTTTATGGATCTGGACCAGTTCCCCCCTCTCCCTGCTGGTGCAGCCCAGCTCTACAGACCCTGCCAGCTAGGGCTGTGCGAAATTTCGCCACCAGTTTTGTTTTGATACTGTTTTGACCTGTTTAGAGGTTGAAACAGTAAAATCGAAACAAAACAGATATGGTCAAGACGGCCTCGAAACAAAAAGAGGCAAGCTGAAACATTTCGCTATTTTGATGCTGTTTCGCCCATAGGCTATAATGGGGAAGGTTGAAACAGCCTATAACTTTGTAATTTCTGGCCACATTTAGGATAAAACTTGCAGAAATGGTAGCCCCTTCTGAGGCTTGTGCATCTCCAGCAAAACCATTGCAAAGAAGTGATTCTCACCAATGCTGAGAAAAGCCAAGTAGAGCAGGAGAATCACTTCTTTGCAATGGTTTTGCTGGAGATGCATCAATTGATGTATGCCAGCGTATTGTTGGCCCTGCTGGCTATAGCATTGCACTGCCAGCTCATGTTCATACTGTGGTCAATTATATTACCTTCAGGTCTGTGGTGGCAAGTGATGGGGGATCTTCAGTCCTGCTGCCTGATGAGAGGTAGGAGTTGCACAAGCACCCATGTCATGAGTTTTGCCTGTCAGCAGTTAGGGGTGCAGGGGCCCTGCACCTATCCCCTGGACAGCTGGCAGGCTTAGTGGCTGCAGCAGGCCCTAGCAGCCAGGCCTGCAGTGTTTCCCCTCCCCCATGCCCCAAGACAGACACAGTTGCATAAGCACCTGTGACACAAGTTTTGCCTGTCAGCAGCCAAAGGTGCAGGGCCCCAGAGCCCAAAAGCCCTGCACCTATCTCCTTGACAGATGGCAGGCTTCGTGGCCGCAGCAGGGGCTATCAGGCCTGCAGCTTTCACCCTGCTGCGCCTTTACACACACAGTGTCACCCATGTCATGAGTTTTGCTTGTCTGCAGCTTGAGGTGCAGTTTCCCCCAAACCCCTGCACCTATCTCCTTGAAACTTAGCAGGTTTTGTGGCCTCAGTAGGGGCTACCGCGCCTGCAGTTTTGACCCTGCTGTGGCTTAATACGTACACATGACATGAGTTTTTCTCTCAAGACTTTGGGGTGCAGTGCCTCCAACCCCGCTGCACCTATCTTCATGAAACTTGGCGCGCACCATGCCCCCAGAAAGGGCTGTCATTTCGGCAAGTTTCATCCAAATCTGGCATGAAATTACGAAGTCCTGCCCCCTAACCTTTTTTGACCTTCCCCATTATATCCTATGGGCGAAACGTTGAAACAGTCGAAACAGCAAAAAGTTTTGATGGAACGAAATGGAACAGCCGTTTCAACTTGAAACAGAAGTTGAAATGAAACAGTGTTCTGTCGAAATGCTGGTCGAAACGGAACGCTTCCGTTTTGCACAGCCCTACTGCCAGCCTACACCCCACATTCCTGCTGCCCTGCTGGTGCTGGCCCCAGGACATTGGTGCAGGCCCTGCGTTCCTGCTTGCTTCCGCTCCCCCTGTCCCCGTTGCTTTCCTGCTTGCCCCCCTGCCGGCTCCCAACTGCGTGGCCGGACCACAGGGCTCAGCAGGAATGCGCTTGGCCAGGACTGGGGCGATTCTCATGCTCCACCATCTGAACTCACCAGCTGAACTCACCGGCGCAGGCCCCACACTCCTTGCTGCTGCTGCTGCTGCTTCAGCTGGTGAACTCAGGTGGTGGAGCATGCCATAGGAGCGGGGTGGATGTTTGCAGCTGGCCGGGAGCATGGGGGTTTGCAGTGTCCCTGCTACGTGCTGGCCTGCTGCAATTACCTAGACACAGTTACAGTGTCTTCGTGCTTACAGTAGTAACAGTCACTAGATGGAGTCAGGCCAGCCTGACTTGGATGTCAAATGCAGACCTGTGACTTCTGTCACCTCATTCCCTTCCCTCACTTGGGATGAGGACAGAATTAGAAGAATTTAGCACTATTAGTTTTGCTACTGACCTTGCTGGTACAAGTTGCGTTCAGCATCGGTTGGAGTAAGCATGTTCAACACCTGTTGTCAAACACGATCTTTGCTGTAGACTTAGCTATGTTATGTCATGGTGATGGGTCTTCATCCCGAATGGAATGAGAATATGCTCATTTTGGTTCAAATTGCTTCTGAAGCCAGGTGTTTGGAGTTCAGCCTAGCACGTTTTACTCTACAGGCTATTTATTCTCCAGCTGCTGAAATATAGTCTTTGTCCTTGATTTTTGGGGCAGGATCTGTCTCTCTAGATGTCTTACAGTGTTTAACAAAATGGGCTCTGTCAGGGCCTCTAATCAATGTTCCAATACCAATAATTGACTGGCACAGACCCGTGGTGTCATCTACTTCAAGCTTGTGTTGTAGCCAATTCATCCGCCTTCTTTGCTCCTTGAAGCCCTTGAGGCCTCCTTCAATGTCCTTTGTGCTTTGGTATTCATAGATTTCATAGACATTAGGGCTGGAAGGGACCTCGGAAGATCGAATCCAGCCCCCTGCCCAAAGGGCAGGAAGTCAGCTGGGGTCATAGGATCCCAGCAAGATAAGCATCCAATTTACTCTTGAAGG
>NW_017728947.1:54271177-54278511 GCF_001723895.1 Crocodylus porosus | reverse complement strand
TCTAAGATCTTCCCCAGGATAGAAGTCAGGCTAATGGGCCTGTAGTTAGCCGGATCCACTCTCCTCCCTTTCTTGAAGATCGGTACCACATTGGCCTTCTTCCAGTCTTCGGGCACTATACCAGAGGTATGATGGCTGCTGAGTGGTGCTGCCAGCAGCACATGGATATACATGGCCTCTGGCTGCAGCAGCTGTCAGACAGAGCAAGAGGATATAGACAAAGCCACAGTCCTTGTCCCATGGAAGTTACAAACTAAGCAGTCAAAGGGAGACACCAAGATATTAAGAAAATCTGTGCCACAGCAGAGTTGAGCCCTGATTTCCTGAGTTCAAGTCTAAAGCTTTAGCCATAAAGCCATATCTTCCCCCAGTCTGAGATTCCCTAGTGACCTTTCTGAGCTCTGTCATTGAAGGACCATGCATTCAAAAGGGATTGCTTATAAGTACTTTTCTTCATGGTTGCAAATGCTGATATTCAGTTTCATTGCTATAACAATTTTGAAAGCCCTAGTGGAGACATATTTTCAGCAGTCTCAAGTGCATTAGCCCCAGTCCATTCAGTGTTTATATCGGCCTCAGTAAAAGCTTTTAGGGTTTCTTTTTGTAACACTGTTAGAGTGTTCTACTCTTTTTGGTAAGAATGGGGAAAACCGGCATTGTAGAGAAGTCTCTGGACTCTACAGGGTCCAGTGTTTCTAGGCTAGCTGCTCTAAAAGCCAGGTTCTCCCAGCCCCTAAAATATAAAGACATGCATTACTGGTAAGTGAAGCCAGCAAAGTTTGAAATACAATATTCCTACTACAACAAGCCCAAGTCTTACAAGAAATGAAAACAAGTAGTTTTGAAAAAACATTCTGTAACTTTTATGGTAAATCACCTTGCATGGTTAGGCTGAAACCTCCCCAAAATTCTCTTCTGCAAGAGAGTACACATGGGAATTTCAGCCACAAATATGGGGGGGGAAGGTCAAAGTTGGGTTTGTAAAGGAGAGTTAGTCCCTGAATTAACTGATTATATGTATGCCTATAACTGAGATAAATCAAGCATTTTTTTGTCAGAAATGTTTGTCAGAAGCCATCCAGTTTTAGATCAAACCATTTCCTAGAGCTCTTGGGGAGGAAGAACTCCTCTTCCCCTGTCTTGAGCCTCTCTGCTTCTCCTTTTTTGTGTGTTTAATGGACCCTGGAAGGTCAGTACCCTGCCCTCTCCCTGAGTTTCCAAAAATGGCTTCCCGCTCTAGGGAAGGATAAGCACAAGGCATTTCAAGTGACTCTTCCTAGTGTTGGCTTCCTAGACTTCCTCCACTTAATAGTGTTAGAATTTAACTACTTCCCACTGCTTTTAAAGTTGACTGTTCATAAAGATGAATGGGGTAGAGAATGGCTACCTATTGGGCTTGGTTGGTGAGAGGAATGATTTGAGTCTCACCAGTGGGACAGTGGAGGTTTTGGAAAAAGCCTGTTTTTAACACCATTGCCTGATTCTGTTTGGAGCCAGATGAATTAACGTGATGCAAAATGCCAGTGGTCTGGTCTCTGCATAAACACTCCCTGCATTATTGGCACAAGTGCCTGAATCAATCTTAGCAATGGTCTGTTAAGCCTCAATCTTAAAAAGCTTTATGCATCTGATCAACTTAATAAAGGGGTGCCCAACTTCTTAGCGGCTGGGGGCTGCATCTGCGTGGGCCATAGCCCCTCCCAGGCCGCACAAATTTGCAGGTTCCCTTGCCACATGCTCCCCCTGCCACCACATGGTCTCCCCCCACTGTGTGGTCTCCCGCATGTTTCCCTTCCCCACCCTCACCGTATGGGCTTCTCTGCACCCCTCCCTAATGTGTGGTCTCCTCCATGCCCCTCCACCATGTGTTCCCCTCCCCCAGGGCATGGTCTCCTCTGTGATCCCCTGCCCTCATCCATGCAACCCTACTCCAGTTGCGTGGTTTCCCCCAGGCTCCCCTGTCTTGTGTCCCACCCCCCACCCTACTTTGTGGGCTTTCCTGCATCCCATCTCTGCCCACAGTCTCTCCCATGCTCCCCCACTCCTGCACGAGCCCCCCTTGGAGGTCCTATTGTGAGGGCTGCATGCAGGCTGCATTTTAATGTCTTGTGGGCAGCTTGTGGGCTGCCAGTTGGACAGCCTTGACTTTACGTGCAGTGTGTTATTACTGAACTCAGTTTTAAGAGTGTGCATGGTTAGGGGCTTAGACTGACAGCCCATACCCCACATAGTTTGCTTTCAGTATGTACAAGGATTAGTACAGACCTTTAGGTGTCTATTGTAGACATGTTAATCATGGGCATGGCTACCCCACCTTTGTTTTGTGCCTAGTACCGCTGTGAAGTGCACCTTGCCAGTTTGCTGCTGCTCTGTGCACGTTGTCCTGGAAATGAGGCTGTGCAGTCATGTTAAAGTGGTGCAACAAGCATGTCTGATTGGGAGCTTGAGCGCAACGCTAGTTGTGGGCTCCCAGCAGTTCTGAGACAGCTCTGTAGCCTTATTCTGAGTGTTGCTGCACATGGAATGGGAGCAAGAGGGCAGGGCTTGCTTCATGGCAGTGGCAAGGTGTACATGCCCAGGCAGGATCATTTTTGGGGTGGGCAGGGGAGAAGTCTAGTGTAAGTAAAATTTGTCCCTTTGGTGGCAGATGTCTTGTGCTTAGTGTTGGGAGTGTTCAGAACTTGCTGTGTTCAGCAATAATCATGACATGGGCTGTATTCTAAGATATGTACATGTGTTGGAGAAACAAAAGTCTATGCGTTACATGAGATAACTCTGGAAGGTGCTGTCTTGGGCCCTGTCTGTGCTACAAAGGATTCTAGGCAGTCGAACTATATTGGCAAACCTTTGTCATGGTGATAGTGTGTTCTAACAAAAGTCCTTTTATTGGTTTAGCTGTTACCAGTCCCACAAACCAAGCAAGCTCTTCCTGGCAAAAGGACCCTTTGCTAGTATAAGCTGCATCTACACTAGGGCTTCTGCTGGCATAGCTAGATTGGGGTTGTGTTTTGTGGGGGATTGTTTTTCACCCTTCTAACCAACATGGGTCTGTTAGTACCATTTTTTTAAGTGTGGGCGAGGCCATTAACAAAAAATTTGAAAACCAAAACCCTTGCCTTCTATCTTTCATATGATTGTGCCATCATTTCTTTAAGGTAGGTCGGTGGTTCTTTTCAGAATGGGAGTTTTAACCATTTTTCTTGATGTTTGTTTTGGTTTCTGGGTCTTTTGGGTTTTTTTGCAAGTAGTAAATTGGCTTCTGTGCTACAGTTGTAACTTGACCTAATAACAATGTAATTGTCTGGGTGCTAGGCAGTTTCAAAGAGGTAATGTAAATATAATCTCACTCTGTTCATGAAGACTAGGTTCAGTCTGCACTTCTGCTGTTTTTAATTGGTTTTAAAGGATTCCTCTGACCTTGTCATGGATGTAGTATAGATGGTGTTTCATTAGCCCTGTTAAAATGATTTCAGAAATGGTTTAAAACCCCATGCAGGTAAGGATGGTGACAACTAGACCTTCATAACCCATCTCTTCTAAAGACTCTGCAAGTATCATCTTGGAATCCATGGGGATAATGAAAATGTAACAGGTTTTTAATAAAATACTTTGGCAGACATTTCATTCTAATAAGTGTGCCATCAGACACTATTGTTCATAAAACCCTGAGCTGCTTTTGAACCTGGAATTCGGATTCTATCTCTTTCTGTCTGGAAAGATAATCTTCCTTCTTGATAATCTGCTGGTTGTGCTGCCTGTTTCTGCAGGCTCTGCTCTTAAGCCCCTGAGATTTGTACATAAAATATAGTCAGCAGCTCAAATACCTGGCACTACAAGAGAAAGAAAAGAGGACAGGAGGAGAGTGAGGGTAGACTCCTTTGGCTAGGCCTGGACTGGTTTTCTTTAGGTTCTTTGTAATAGCTTTCTTGGCTTGTGTGTGTGGTGAAATGTTGGGGAAATCATGTACATGTCTGGAGGCCTCTGTTTGTTTGTTCATGTACCTCAAAGGTAGTCTGAACAGTTTAATATCTGTTTAGACCCGGTGAATGACTTGCCTGTTTGTGCTCCTGTTTTCTCCTCAAGTTTTTCAAATCAAGACTTCTCCTTAGTGTGATTCCACCACAGTATGATTTTGGCAGTTAGTGCACATGGGACAGAATCTCATTCAGCCATCCTATATTTGCCTACTATTTTGGGTGGCTTGCAAGTGCATATTTAGCTGCATTTCAGCATAGTTTTCTTTTCTCTGCTCCAGTGTAAATCATTTTCTGACCTGTGCAGGGAGAACTGTTGCTAACAAGTATAAAGCAACAGTGTTGTTCAAGACTGCAGTGAAGAAGAGAATGTATTGTCTGAATGTCTTTGCTGTGCATTAGGTATATGACAGGTACTCGGACTGAGTGTTTCTATCTAGGGGCATCATGGTAAAACAGCTATTAAATCAGACCACTGGCCATTACGCTATTCTTTTAGTCTGAGTACTGGAAACAGAGAAATAGTAGCTGAGGGTAGTATTAAAGTTCCTTGCCAGGGTATCTGTACTGCGCTGTGATATGTTGTAACACTAGCTGTATCCTCACAGATCCTCCCATGTCTGCTGAGTATGCTTGCAAATTAATTTTTATCCACAGCGTTGGGTCAGACTTTGACTGGGGGAGGGAGGGTTACTGCTAGATCCCAAGCCCTGAGTGACCATTGTAACCAGGTTAATATCTTCTATATTAACACACACTTTGACTTCCCTGAAGTAGCTCTGTTTGAACTAGTGTGTGTCTTTTAGAATAACATGGTGCATTGTCCCATGGAGGTGGCATCTGTCATGCAGATGGGACCGTTGGAGAAAGTGCTTCTGACTGCCTTCTTCCTAGATATTTGTATTTGAATGCACTGCTTGTGAAGTAATTGGAAATCTTGGGGAGGTGATATCTTTTATTAGACCAACTAGATAGTTGCAAAAAAAAATTCTTTATTTGCAAGCTTTTTGGGTGCGCACACTCTTCCTCAGGCACAGGGGATTATAAAAAAGATTGCTTGTGAAGGGCACTTCCCTGCTGGTGCTGGGCAGGCCTATAAATGGTGATTTTTAAATGGGCTTGTCACAAAGGTAGGTCTCAAGGGCAGGGGTAGGTTGTCTGGCTGTCTGTTACACCCTACTGATCCTGGAACCAGGCTGCTTCATGTGTGCTTGTTCTGACCTAGGAAACAGCTGAGCCTTCTTAGTGAGGTGTTGTGGGCGGGCTAATTAGCCCTGCTGAAGGGCAGAACTAATTAGCCCAGGTGCAGCATTGCACAAACGTGGCTCTGCGGCTTCTGCTTTGAAAGCAGCACCTGTGGAGCTAGCTCTGGTCGTTGTGCAGCATGTCTGCCAAGCGGACCAGAAGGCAGGTAGGCTGTGGGGCCTCTGTGCGGGTTTGGAGGAAGGTGGGCTGTGCAGCTTGGGAGAAGGGGCAAGCTGTGGGGTGATAGGTGGCATTGGGGGTACAGAGAGGCTGCAGGTCTGTTCAGGGAGTCGGCGTGGTGGAGAACCCCTTCTTTGGGATATTTGTAGCTTTCCTCCTCATCCTGGCCTCTGCTTCTATGCAGAGCCTTATTGTGGCATTATAAACTTTTTTCATGGAGACTGTTTTACTTTGTCCAGTCTGTGTCTGTGTTGTGTAAATGGGGTAAGGCTAGACTTGGCATGCGCGGTTCTTCAGTACTGCTGAGCTGCTCATTGGCTGGGGTTGTATACATGTGGGACTCGCCTATTCTTAATTGGTTGCTAGTTAACCTGTGGCAGTTTAATGGGTCTGAACAGGGTTTCCCACATCTTGTCCCAAGGCACCAAATTTGTGGTTTACGTTTTCGTAATCGCTCAGCAATTAGTTTAACTCCTTGGGTAAAAACTGTCAGCGTAGGCAAGTTTTAGAGCCCATGCTTCCCTCTCCCATCCCCTCACTTGCTCCCTAGGTACCAGTAGGAAGGGAAGGGGTATGTGCATGCATGGGAGTGGTGTGTCCTTCCTTTCTACCCCTGCCCTTGCCCCCCCAAAAGGCATTTACACTCAGACTTACCAGCTCTGCTGTCCCGACTAGATTGCTGAGTTTCCTTGTCCATCTGGGAAAACCTCCTCTTCTTTCCTGAATGGAAGATGATGATGTAGGGGCCTGGTAATGCAAGGGATCTGCCATGGCTCAGCCAGCTTGGGGGTGGGAAAGGGGGTTTTGCTTAATGTAGGGGCATGTTGGGTAGTGGGAAGAGAGGAGTCCCTCCCTGCAGGGGGACTTTTCCATGTTCTTGTTTTACTCTGGTTGTTTCCAGAGGGGTTAAAAAAACTGGGGAACTCCCCAGTTTCTGTCTCACCTATTTCATGGAGGCTTGATGGCAAACATGGGAGGGTTTCTTTTTGAGTCTGACCTGTTCTAGCATCTGGGGCCCCCTTCTCTTATTGGAAAGAGCAGCCAAGCGTGCCTTCGCAAACAGCCCTTGCAGAGCAAGCAGTATAAACAATATTGTAACTTTCCAGGCAGAAAAGAGTTGACATACCTGGCCTAGGCTGCAGGGAAGGGTGGCGTGGGCCTGGAACGTGTGGTTTATGGTGTTCAGTGTTTGGGGTTATCTGCATCTCTGAGCACTTGTGTCGTGGAGATGGCAGAATGGTAAATTACTAGCTATCACTGTAAGCTGTGCAAGTGGTTAGGACAGAAGGAAGGGTTTAGAAGCAAAATCCATTAGAGAATGCCAAAGTGGATGCTTCTCCTTGCTGAGGAGTGTGGATTCTCCTGAAGCAGGCAGGCGCCTCTCATGGTGCAAGCACCCTGCCTCTTAGAAACTGAAAAAAACTGCTTGGTACACAATGCAATCCCTTCCCTGGAAGAGGGAATTTATTTCTGAGTCTCCAGGTCTGCCTGGTCTGGGGTATGTCCAACACCGTGCGCTGCTGCTCCCTAGTGTGATTTTAATTTCAATCTCTTCCTTCAGATTCCCAGATAGGGCTGCCAAGCAGGATTTTGGATGTTAAAGGATATTTAAACATGGTGTTTGCCCTTCTGGGCTTGGCAGGGAAGAAGGGAAAGAAAAAAAAAAAGATTTCTCTGATCCTTAATTTGTGTAAAACTCAGAGGCAGAAAATATCCTGTCCTAGCTCTGTGCAGATTTTTTTGCCTCCTTAATAGAGGAAAATTTACAAGTGAACACCAACATCACATTGTGTCATGTCATGAGATGAGAATGATTACAAGCTTAGGGAACTCAAATAAAAAAGAAAGAACAAAATAACTGACTGATGCAAAGCCATGGCATCACTGTATGATGCTTGAATAAAGTTAAGCACTTATTTATCCAAGTAGTCTTTT
>NW_017728947.1:54267406-54270877 GCF_001723895.1 Crocodylus porosus | reverse complement strand
GTACGTAAGTCAGGACTTGGGGACCTGGTTATAGGTAAAAATGTAAATGCACGTAAAATGCATGTAAAAACCCAATGCAAGTCTTTTTATATGGTCTTTTTGAAGGAAAAATGCAAACTTCTAATCAGAAGAAGACAACATATGACAACTCATTTTATGTACTTTTGTGTGTGCTTGTGCTGCACAAATCATGCAGTTACCTTCACTGTGTCTTTTGGAGTGCCTTGCCTGCACTTACCATTAATTAGTTTTCCCTGGCATGTACCTAACCATCCCAGAACAGCTTGGAGCAGCTAGTCATCCCCTCCCCCTGCCTCAGCTTAAATAGCTTGCCAGAGTTTTTTTTCCGTATATCTGCTCCTCCCAAAAAGTGGAATTTAAATTATCCCTAAGAATTATACTAGCCTGAGGTGTTCAGGTGAGGCACTAACTGCTGTTTCAGGGTGAAGTTATCGTTTGATATATTTGGAGGATGGAGATGGGAGATTTATGTTACTGACCAGGGTAGATGTACTGTTTTCCAGTGAGTTTATGCAGGGCAGGCTTCTGACCCTGGGAACTATGAGAGTTAAGATCAAACTCTTCCAACAGTGTGTAGACAAAGATTTTTTTATATATCTTTGGAGATTGCTAAAATGCTTTAGTTATAACTTTCTCCTCCTGGGAGTCCTGTACAATCAAACTTGTGATAACTGGGACACCTGGCTTTATAGCCTGAGGGATGTATGAAATAGCACTGATAACATTTGTAAACCCTTTTGCAACCCTTTAATAAAATACCATATGCAGAGTATATGCTGCTGTTGTAGAAGCATGTATTAGCATGACTTGGTTTGATTAACATAATTATCCTTGCTACTAATGTTCTCCAGCTGGTTTAGAGCGGAGGCAGGTGGCTGTTATGTACCTGCCCTGGTCGAGGAGCATGGCATTGGGAGAGGGTATGGCAGATATACTACTTCACTCTGGTAATCTGTGGCCAGCACACGGGCACCTGAAGCCAAGGCGACTCCTGGGCCATCATGGAACCTGTTCGAGAGCTGGGGATTGGCAGCTGGCTCCAGTCAAACTCCTCCTATGACGAGCACCCAGTGGAACCAAAAGAAATAGGCTCATGCCAGTTTTAAGTGCCTGTTAAAACACCAAAAATGTTATTTCTCCTCTCTGTGGGAACCTTACGATAGTTAAGCTAAATCCTAGTCCCCCTGAAACAATGGTGACTGCAGTTGCCTTAAGCGGAGCCCAGGCTTGGTCTGAAAAATGAGCTGTGAGTGACTGGCCAACAGCAACTTGCCTAAGTTTTTAACTGAAAATACAACTGGAACCTGGGGAGTGCTGTGCGCTGTGTCTGACCTTGCAGTGTCACACAACCCAGCCATCCCCTTTTGGTCTTTTGGCAATCAATCTGAAGATTTACATCTGAGCAGAGCTGGCTTTTAACTTCCACGTCCTAAATCTCTTGGGGCTGTAGTAGAAATCTGTCAGTGATGTGCAGGTGGGAAGTGACCTGTTTAGCTTCTTGGTGTTTGTTTCTCTCCCCAGCACAGCTTATATTTCTGCAAGGTTAGAAATCACACCCATCGCAGCAGAATGGCCAAGTAACAACATTTATGTGACTATCTGATTGCGGAGGCCTGAACATGTGCATGGCAGCATTGGGTTACTTCAAGTTGGAAATAAACTGTGGAGCCTTATAGTTTTGCACTGTTACAGTAATATTGTAGGTATAAATAGGGAAGGGGATAGCATTAGTTTTTAGGCTTCCCTTCTCTCGAGCATAGAGAAGTGCTTCAGAGCCAGTTCTTGCTTCTTAAGGTGGGAAGGAAATGGGGAGAGCAGCTAATGGTGACGAGAGTGCTTAAGAAGTCTGTACTGCCAGGGTTGGCCTCGGGAGGTGGCATAAAGACTAGGATTCCTGGGTCTGCAGCTCCCATTCCCTGGGGAGAAGAGGAAATAGTGTACTCACTCCTCCCTAATGGGGAGCATTTGTCAGGAATTCCATGAGATATTGCTTTGATTTCCCTGCTCCTTTGCTTTGCAGTCCATGGGTTTTATTGTGTGAGGAGGATATCCTGGGGATCTATAACGCCAGCTTTGGAGGTGGATTATTCTTTAATGCCTTCTTTCAGCAGCCTTAGGTGTTTTCCCCACTTTAAATAATTGCAGTGCTAGTACAGCTCAGGAGCCACCTGCAGAATTTCCACCAGCCTTCCCTGTGGTATTGTAATATAGCCTTAGAGGCAATATTTGGATGCAGCAGCACTGCATATGGTGATGCATCAAAATGGTGCTGGTTCATGGCATCCTGGAGGTCTGGCAGATCAAATGTATCCATATTTTGTACCTGTTAAACACAGACCTGCATGTCTGTGGCTGTTCCAAGGGTTGTACTTGTGGGGTATGGAGTAATCGCAACACAAATTGGGGTGGGTATCCTCCTTGAATTTCTAGTGCCTTCTAGAATCTCATGCTAGCTAACACAATAGAAATGTTCACTCATTCAGTACCCCATGCCAGAACGTGCCAACCATACTTGGCAGTCTTCTGCTTTTATGGTCTCTTTTAATGAGTTTAATAGAGATAAGTAACTGGGTCTCAAAGCAAAGGCAGAAAGTGGCTGCCATGCAGATGGCAGAAAGTGTTGACAAGCCAGAAGTAGCCTTGGTCCATTTGTGGTTCAAGCTTACACATCTTTTAGGATGCAGAAGCTTGTCCACCTTTGGTTAACTTGTAATGATACTTTTTCAGAACTCATTACCAAGTGTTTATATGCATTTTCTTTGTTGTGTAGGAACACTTTCCTTTTTTAAAAGGCAAATTAAGATTTAATTTTTACAGCTTTGGAAGCTACTAAACTGTATTCCATCCTACCACTTCACTAGATAATGAGATGAGCTACAGAACTTACTTGGGAGCTACACGCTCTTTCCTCTCATTTGTCAACCAGCAAGAATAAAGCTAGTATCCTACTCTTATCTATTTGTTAGCATTGTTAGAGAGAACACTTAAATGACTCATGTTTCCAGCAAGGATGAAAGTCAATATGAATAGGTAATGCATACAACAGGGTTTTGGTTTTTTTGGATCTTTTAACATTTGAACTAGGAGCATGCTGTGGCTGCCACACCCAAGGGTTACCACTGGTCCTTTGGATAGTTGTTTTTTGTTTTTTCCCCCCCTAATAACCCTTAGTTGAAATGGACTAAAAGCTCTGAGATCAGTGGTAAAGATATTTGCATGAAATATATATTTCCCAGAACTACTTTTTTGAGAATCCAAGCTGTCTGGTGGATAAATAAATGCCACCAAAAGTATATCTAAAATGTTGATAAGAAAATTGTGCATTGACAAGTTAAGCTGCTATCTCTTGCAACCTTGTCCATGCTCTGTTTTCTCAGAAGAATACTTTTGCCAAGAGCTTAAAAACATTTAAAGGTAAAGATAGTTAGTCTCCTGTGGCCGGGGGGGGGG
>NW_017728947.1:54264104-54267306 GCF_001723895.1 Crocodylus porosus | reverse complement strand
AAAGTCTGAAAATAACTGGGATTTATCTTCTCTCAAACTTATCAGAAGTGGGGTGTAAACAAAAAAGAAAGTCTGGTTAAAGAGCGCTTCCTTTTTGTTCGGGTTTCACTTCCTTGGTGCTTAAGTTTCATAATACTACTAGTTGTCTTGTCATCCATAGCCTGGATTCCAGGGCAAATGAGGCTTGCATATATAGGGATTAAGCACTAAACAAAACAACCAGTGGGGTTTAATGCATCACATAGGCTGCTGACAGATGTGGAAAAAAAGACCCAAAATGGTGCTTAACTTTCAGCTCAGTGTGCCCCCACACTGAGCACAACACTTGCCCAGAAGAGGGACCATGTTAGTTTGACCAGGCGTGCCCAGTGTCTGCATAGATTGGGCGCTTCAATGGGGCTTTTTGGTGCTTTATCTAATAGCTGATTGAATAGCTATTAATAATGTTGGAGATATGTAGATTGAATCAGCTATTGGATAAAAGCTCTGAAAAGCCCTGCTGAAGCGTCCAATCCATATAGACTCTAGGGAACTGGGTAAAACTAATGTGGTTCTTTTTCTGGTAAAGTGCCTTTTTGTTTTTTATTCCCCGCCCCCCCCTTCTGTCAGCGGCCTTAGTGACTAGCCCATCTTTTTTTTATGGGTTGCCTTTATCTCATCAAACAAATTGACTTACTCAAACAATTGTGCCTCTCATTTACTTTCCTTGATTTCATTCAAGAGAAGCACATCTGACACAAATCATAGGAGGAATTGATCCAGTGCAAATCATGTGGGGAAGGCAAAATGGAATAAGCAAATATTTTATGGTTGCTTAGGACTGACTCATAGCTGTCTTCCAGCTTTCCATATTCCTCTTCCAGTGGTGTGTTTTCAATTCAGGGTGTCTTTTCTCCGGGTATCTGAAAAGGTTATTTCTTGCTGTCGAACTTTAAGGAACTGCTTTGACCTCTGGGATGATGGATCCATCTGCCCTATTAGAATTCCAGCCATTTGGAAAGCTCCTGTACTGTTTGAGACAAGCTGCACTTTGAGTGGTGACTGCCTTTCCTATAGCTTTGTACCTTTTGAATGAGAGAGAACAGGCTGCATAGTGTTATAAAGAGAATAATCTGTGAAGCAGAGACGCATCTTGGTAATAATGCAGTAGCTGTGGCACTGTGTACCCAATAGGCTTCCAGTTGAATTTTTCACTAGTCTCAAAAATATTTATTGATTTGGCATGTCTGACAGTACATACAGATTTTTTTAAGTAGGTAAAGCAGCAATACAAACCTCAATGTGTGTGAATGCAGGTGCAAAAAACTTCATCTCTTTCTCTTTTTGGGTCATGTCTATACTCACTATCTTGCCAGAGAATGCCTGTTACCTCCTAAAATGCAAGCCATGTTGCTGTCTTGGCTTCATGCAAAACATGCACCAAGAAGCTTGCATTCTTGATACAACCTACTGGTGCGCACCCAGTGCTGCAGCGTATAGGCAGTCCTCGGACTTATGGACACAGTTGGTTCCTGAAAATCTTGTCTTAAGTTGAAACGTTGTAACTTGGAACCAATTTTCTCATAAGAAACAATGTTATAAATGGGGGATTGGTTCCTGAGCCAAGGCCCTATACCCTATTTTCACCAAAAATACCCCAGGATTTTGTACTCGATCAATTATAGATGAGTAATACAGATACATTAATATATTTATATTGTAAAAAGCTATCATACTGTTTTAGAAGGACTTTGAGGTGACTTTGCTGGACTTTGTGAAGGGTTCTTGGCTGGACTTTTGTCAGGAATCTTGGCTGCAGGTTTTTATAGAGTCTTGTCTGCTTTCTTAAAGAAAGTGTCCAAGCAAGTTTGGACAGACGTTCTCCAGGGAGATGAGTGGTGCAGCGAACTTGTTCGTGGCATGTCATTGCATTGGATCAAGCATTGTAAGTTGAAACTGGTGTTGTAAAGTCAAAACAGGGTGTCAATTTGTAAACGTTCTAAATGTGAAACATTGTAACTCGAAACGTTGTAAGTCGAGGACTGCCTGTATTGGGAGGCGGAATGTGTGGTGTGGGCATGGCATGCTTCATTGTGGCTCTTTCTGGGGCTGTATTAAGCCTTAATATCGGCTCCAGACTCCCTGGAAGTCGAGAAATACTTTCTGCTGACCTACTGAGCTGTAGGACGGGTCCGTCAGGGATGTACTGTGTTTGGTTAGGCTTCTGATATTTTATTCTACTTGGTTGTGTTTATAACAATGATCTGGAATTTTCTATCCTTGGTGGGACAGTCCCTGAGCTTCAGACAGGAGGTGATGAGCTTTGCAAGCGACACCAGAAGAGGGGAAGGACAAGGCATTGCTGCTGAGGCAGCAGTGGAAGTCACTGTTCACTCCCTTCTTTTTAAAGGTGTTTTCTGCTGGATAACAAACTTGTTTATAGCTTAATTTGTATTGCTGCTTCTTAAGGAAGCTGTCTCCTTTCCAGCTGATGGGTGAGATTTCTAGAGCTCAGGGCATATGTTGATCAACAGTTGTGAAGAGCTCCTTTAATTCTTGGAGACAGAGGACACTTGATGACAAAGTCTCTTCTGTAAGAAGCTTATTGAGCAGGGTAAAGGAGAGACCGTGCTGGAAGAGATGGCTGAGTGAGGCAGAGGAGATGAAGACCAGGCTAATGAGGTGGAGTAAGTGTGACGATCCCCCTTGAATGTCTGCTGGCATGGAAATAAAGCAGTCTTTCTCCTCTGTGCACAGTGATTTCTTTGTAAGTCATTTTCTTAAATTCTCTCTGGCTTGGTTTTGGGGAGAAGGCAGAGAGAGTAATGTTGGTATTAAAATCCACAGAACACAGAGGGCTTTACTAGGAGTTTGGAGATACAGGTACTGTTCTCAATTTGGCCACTCATTTGCTATGTTAGTGGTTCTCAACCTTTTTTGGATGAGGGCCCATTTGTAAACACTGGCCAATCTTGACCCAGTGCCACTTGCTCCCAACCCGCTGCCCACTGCCCTCGCAGTGTGTGGGGTGGAGGGGATGTGTGGGGCATGAGGAGCCCAAAGAAGCCCCTCACAGGCTGGAGCTCTGCCAGCCTGCAAGGGAAAAACTACCGTTTCCCACATTTTTCTCTTTTAAAGGAGAATCTGGTTTTAAAATTTGTTCTTGACCCTTTGATATATTCTTACATCTCACCTTTGGGTCATGACCCACAGGTTGAGAAAC
>NW_017728947.1:54257653-54264004 GCF_001723895.1 Crocodylus porosus | reverse complement strand
TGAGGTGACTTTGCTGGACTTTGTGAAGGGTTCTTGGCTGGACTTTTGTCAGGAATCTTGGCTGCAGGTTTTTATAGAGTCTTGTCTGCTTTCTTAAAGAAAGTGTCCAAGCAAGTTTGGACAGACGTTCTCCAGGGAGATGAGTGGTGCAGCGAACTTGTTCGTGGCATGTCATTGCATTGGATCAAGCATTGTAAGTTGAAACTGGTGTTGTAAAGTCAAAACAGGGTGTCAATTTGTAAACGTTCTAAATGTGAAACATTGTAACTCGAAACGTTGTAAGTCGAGGACTGCCTGTATTGGGAGGCGGAATGTGTGGTGTGGGCATGGCATGCTTCATTGTGGCTCTTTCTGGGGCTGTATTAAGCCTTAATATCGGCTCCAGACTCCCTGGAAGTCGAGAAATACTTTCTGCTGACCTACTGAGCTGTAGGACGGGTCCGTCAGGGATGTACTGTGTTTGGTTAGGCTTCTGATATTTTATTCTACTTGGTTGTGTTTATAACAATGATCTGGAATTTTCTATCCTTGGTGGGACAGTCCCTGAGCTTCAGACAGGAGGTGATGAGCTTTGCAAGCGACACCAGAAGAGGGGAAGGACAAGGCATTGCTGCTGAGGCAGCAGTGGAAGTCACTGTTCACTCCCTTCTTTTTAAAGGTGTTTTCTGCTGGATAACAAACTTGTTTATAGCTTAATTTGTATTGCTGCTTCTTAAGGAAGCTGTCTCCTTTCCAGCTGATGGGTGAGATTTCTAGAGCTCAGGGCATATGTTGATCAACAGTTGTGAAGAGCTCCTTTAATTCTTGGAGACAGAGGACACTTGATGACAAAGTCTCTTCTGTAAGAAGCTTATTGAGCAGGGTAAAGGAGAGACCGTGCTGGAAGAGATGGCTGAGTGAGGCAGAGGAGATGAAGACCAGGCTAATGAGGTGGAGTAAGTGTGACGATCCCCCTTGAATGTCTGCTGGCATGGAAATAAAGCAGTCTTTCTCCTCTGTGCACAGTGATTTCTTTGTAAGTCATTTTCTTAAATTCTCTCTGGCTTGGTTTTGGGGAGAAGGCAGAGAGAGTAATGTTGGTATTAAAATCCACAGAACACAGAGGGCTTTACTAGGAGTTTGGAGATACAGGTACTGTTCTCAATTTGGCCACTCATTTGCTATGTTAGTGGTTCTCAACCTTTTTTGGATGAGGGCCCATTTGTAAACACTGGCCAATCTTGACCCAGTGCCACTTGCTCCCAACCCGCTGCCCACTGCCCTCGCAGTGTGTGGGGTGGAGGGGATGTGTGGGGCATGAGGAGCCCAAAGAAGCCCCTCACAGGCTGGAGCTCTGCCAGCCTGCAAGGGAAAAACTACCGTTTCCCACATTTTTCTCTTTTAAAGGAGAATCTGGTTTTAAAATTTGTTCTTGACCCTTTGATATATTCTTACATCTCACCTTTGGGTCATGACCCACAGGTTGAGAAACCCTGTGTTATGTGACCTTGAGCAAATCACTTAATCTCTTCAGGCTTCCATTTCCCTGCCCATCTTTCCTTTGTCTACTTAGAAACCAGGTGCTTTGGGGCAGGGACTTTTTCTTACTCTTTGGGTGTGTCTATATAAGATGCTACAGCGCTGCAGCGTCCATTGGCAAAAACCAAGATGCTGCCACTACATCGCTGTAGTGATGTTCTCCCTTGTTGGAGCGCATTGCTACAGTGACAAAGCAGGCAAAAATAACTGTGCGGCTGGCATGGTGCAGAATGGGCTGTTACTGTGCTGTCTTTTAATACTTCCAAAAAGAAGTACTAAATGACGGCGGAGTAACAAAGGTGCCATATGGCCATGTGTAGATGTGCCCTGTGTGTACAGCAGCCAGTGTGACATGGCTGTGATCTTGGTTGAGGAACTCCTAAATATATCCAAACAGTCTTTAAGGAAAGATTTGTTATTTCACTGGAGAAATGCCTTCCCTTCCCCCCCTTCCTTGTAATGGTGCTGTCTCGTACCCTGGCTACTAAGGCTGGGATTTTGGTTCTAGTGTTCCAAATCCCAGAGTGACTTCAAACTGCCTCTGTTCTTTATTTTTAAAAAAATTGAATTAACCTGTGACACAGAAATGTTTTCTCTAGTTCTTCACCTAACATGGATACAGCTCTGCATTTTCTCCATCAAAATTACACTGGCTAGAGCAAAGATGATGTTCAGTCCTAGGCAAGTGAAAGTGTTAGAGGCTGGAGCATTGTATTAGTTGTAAGAGATGGGCTCTTGGGCTAGAAATAGATACTGCTAAATGAAGCAGACCAGTTCTGCTGTGATGTGGCACAACCACTTAACTAGGAAAAGTGCACGTCACCCCTTGTTCCTCTCTTGATGGTGCAGGAAGGGGAGCAGTGTGATCTCCCCACTTTCCCTGCCCAGCCAGACCCAAGTCACAGGTCTCGCCGAATTGGGGAAGCAGGGCTTTTCCCTGCCCAGTCCGAGCTGTTCGCCTGTGATTGCAGAGGAGCAGGTCTGGTCTGACTGAGCAGAGAAGAGTTTGCTCTGAAACTGATTCCTGGTAAATATCATATGGGTCTTTTCATGCCTAAAATATGGCAATTTTGGGTGTGGTAGAGCAGTGGTCTCCAAACTTTTTTGATCGCGCACCTCTATCAGTGTAAAATTTTTGAGCACACCCCCCCAATATGTGTATATCTATTGGGGGTGCCACTGAGGGCGCCACTGTCAACCCCTCTGTGTTGTGGAACTCCCACTCTTCCCTCAGGATACCTCGTGTACCATATGTGATACGTGACCGTCTCACATACAGACTGAGTGAGGGTGCCAGTGTCAATCTGTGTATTAAATATTATTAATAAAGCTTAATTTCTTTCTTATTTTTTTTAGATAAAAAATAAATATAAATAGAAGTTTCAATATTTTCTTCCTGCACCCCAACAGATCGTCTTGCACACCCCACTTTGGAGACCACTGTGGTAGAGGGATAGCATGGAATATCAGTCTGGCTCTTGTGTTTTTAAAGAGCTAGCATTTTCTTTCTGTGGTTTTGCTTTGGAGCATCTCAGCTGGTCTCCTCCCCCTGCCTCCTTGGACATGTACATACTACTACTGTTGCTATGGGATAGGTTGTTTTGGCAGCTTTCTGGGTCAGTAGTCATGAAGGCTTTCTGCAGGCTCTTTCCCAGGTGCCCTTGTAGTTTTCTTGTTTAGTTGGCAGCCTGTATTGTTCAGAGTTCAGCAAGGCACGGTCTGGAAGTGATCTGTGTACTTTGATTACCAAGTAGGCATAACCAGTTGGTGCCACGTAAACATTTTTTAACTTTCATTTGTCACAAATGATGCAAATCTGTTGTTATTGTAGCCTACAGTAGATGCCTGTGTTTGTAACAGTTGCTGACTCTTTATCAGGTGACCATCTCTTCTTGGGATGTGGCCAGGCCTTGGGTTGGGGTGAGGCCAGCTCCTTTGGGAGATCCTTGCTTAACCTTGCCCTACTCACCCAGATAAAGTTCAGTGCCTTCTGGTCCTCACTTTTTGAGTGCTTTCTTTTGTAGGGAGCAGAGGAAAGTGACTGGAAAGAGCCTTTCCTTCCCGGGAAATTATGATTAATGATGCTGAACAATAACCCCTTACAATTGCTGAACCTTTTGTTCCTGATTGATTCCAGAGCCCTGTGTGAACAGCCTAAACATGACCCAGGGGAATCTTTCTTGCTTCCATTTCATTCTGTGCCTCAACACTTTCTCTGCCTATTTTTGGCCCTACTAGTTGGATTTGAAGCCAACAGGTCTTCAGCAGCCCTGAGCTACCTTCAGGAGAAGAGACTCCTGGGTTCTCAGTTGTTAGAATGTGGGTTCTTGGACTAGAAGATGGGAGAGTGGAGGGGACATTGAAAGTACTTATTTGTCCCTTTCCTTCATATAAATTGCTCTCCGAACTTCAGCACCATCTCTGGCTCCAAAGAAAGAGTAGTTGTCACCAGCACGAGTCACTTTTGCTCTGTGGGGAGATGAACAGATCTGTTGAATAGATGATGGTCCAGTATATTTGCATTCAGCATAAAATTGGAAAAACTAGAGATGTAGATTTGCCCTCATCCTATTGCCATATGAAAATAAAACATTGCCCCTCTAGCCCCGAACCGTTTTTTTTAATTGGAGAAATGACACATTCCCTGTCAGTAAGTGGCTCTGGAAAACCCTGGGTCTCAAGAACTGGCTTTTTGGCTGTCTGTTTAAACAGGATCCATCTTTTTCTTTCTTCCTCCTTTGCAGGCTGCTTACACATGGAAGAGCTGGGGATAATTGTGGGTGTAGCTGAGCCATTAGTCTGTTTGATGTTGCCTTTTTTTTCAGCTGCAGATCTGAAAGCCTCTAAGATTTTGAGGGCCAGTGGAAAACCCTGAAAAATGCCAGGAGAGTCTGAGGTCCAGACCAGAGGCTTGGTGTGGAGGAGAGGAATGGGAGGCAGTTTGTCTTCTTTGCTCTGTCCATAAAAATTGACAGGACAAGGAAGGGCAAATACAATATTCAAAGGGAAATTAAATCTTGAGTGTTTAGTGTGGCAGGAGTGGGAAGAAGGAGGAATTGGGGGTGGGGGAGTGGTATGCCTAGTATTAGGTGAAGAAACCAGGATCCGTAGGCTGTGATGTAATGACAGCTAGGATAGGGCTGACCAACTGACCTGACCACTTGTGGGCCATATGTAGACAGATAGATGTGAACATCTGGCCCACAGGCTCCAACATAGCAGCTTGACCAGGAAGGGAGGGGGGGTGCTGTGCACATGGCTGCACATGTGGCAAGGGGGAGGGTGTTTGTGGGTGTGGTTCCTAAGTCTGCATCCCAACCTGCATGCAGCCCCTGGCTGCCCAGAGGCTGGATAGCCCTGAGCTAGGCCATGTTATAGAAACCAGTGGGGAATTAATCTTCCATCACAGAGCAATGGTGTACCAGTAGCTGCTCGCTGTTACCTGTTCTAAACCTCCTTTCTGGTTGCTGGCAGAGTGCTTTTAACTAAATCTCCTGGTCCCTTCCCACTCCCCAAGGGCTGTGAGACTGTATTTCTGGGCTTTCTGGAATTGTTTTACTCCAGGTGCATCTTGGAGAAGGAAAGTGTGGATTCAGCAGCATAGCGCCAGACAGCTGGGGCTGGCGGGTCAGGAATGCAGTCCTGACAGCTGGAATTGGACTGAAACAGCTAACGCAGTGTGTGGGGAGGCTGGAAAGAGGAGAGCAGGCGAGAGGCTGTGTGCCTGCACTTTTAGAAAGCAAATCTGCAGGGACCCAACATTGCTCACATTTCCTTCCCTCTACCGCTCTCTCTCTCTCTGTCCTGTTCTCTACTCTCTAGGCTGTACATGTCATGTATAATGTATGCGCTCACCCACACACATTGTAGTGGTACCTGGCAGAGCCATTAGAGCTAAGACTCTGTCAGCATTTCCATTAGAAGCCCACCCAACCCCCCACTCTTGGCTTTTTTTTACAAGAGTTGTATTATAATGGTTTTGTACATCATGATGATTCAGACCTTCAGGCAACTTTATTTCAGCCTTTGCCACAGTGATTCCAACGTGTCAGTCATGTAATTGTGCTATGGGAGCATGTCTCCCATCATTTTTAAAAATAGAAAGACCCTTGACAGAATTTTGGTAACCAAACTGACCTTGTGATCAGCCGTTACTGGTCAGAGAGGTCAAAAACTTGGCTTCTTGCACATTTTAAAAAATGGTTGTTATTTCTCCTGTGAGAGGAAGCAAAATATGGGGATGGTTAGAGATGGGATTTAGATCCTTCAGTTTCCCAGATGCCAGTTCAAACTGAGTGCAAGCTGGAACTGCCTAAAAACTTGCTACTGGTCTGTGTGATGTATATGTAAAAGAAGTTTGGCCTTTGTGCGACTCCTAGAGGGTCAGTGACCACGGAGAACCCAGTTAAGACAACTTGGCTAGGTACAGACAGAAGCCTGAGGCTGAATTGATTCAGTCTTTGCAGGTTAATCTAAACTGCAGAGATTAAGCTGAGTAACAACTGGACAGACCTTCACTTTTGATTCAAGAAATGCAGGCACATACCTGCAGTGGCTCAGGCCAAAAGCTGGGGGTGCTAGAGCACAGCTCTGACGTAGCCAGCGTGGGCTGTGTGTTTGCTTTCTTTCCTCTTCCTGCTGCCTCTGTGGTCTGTGGGATTTGCAGTCCAGAATCACAGCAGTAGGACTCTGCAGGCTCACTCATTATTTCCTCCTCCAGCTTCCAGGTACCTCAGGGATCTGTAGTCCACAGTTGCAGCCAGCAGTAAGTTGGGCAGGGCAGGGCAGCTCTGTACTTGGGAGAAGAGGGGCTTAACCCCTCTTCCCCTCCCC
>NW_017728947.1:54195771-54257553 GCF_001723895.1 Crocodylus porosus | reverse complement strand
GACAGCCCAGCCCAGGGCTGGAAAGCATACTGGGATGCTGGGGGACTGACTGAACTTGAACTGAGAAGGGGTCTGGGACAGAAGTTTCAAAAACTGGTTTGATCTGAATCAGTTAAGTATGATAGTACATTCAACCAGGTTTATCTTAAACCAGTTTCAGCCATTTTGAAACTGGTTTATGTGCATTGAACTTCTGTTACAGGTTTAAACCAGTTTCTGATGACTTATACCGGTTTATGTGCAACTTCTGTCCTTAGCCCTGGTGTGAATGGGCAAAAATGACAAAGGACCAAGTAATGAATTGGACTGCAGAGATTGATCTCTCTGAGTCAGGCCTGAAGTGTGTCAGCAAGGCCTTTGTGTGGGAGCTTGTCCTGATGCTGTTCCTTTCATGGGTGTAAATTGTCAATCTCCAGACCTGTCAAGCCAGCACATTTCACTAGCACTGAGGTAAGAGGGAGGAAAAACAGGTTAAATCGTAGATGAGGGAGAAGACACCAAAGCCTTTAACTTGATAAACTGTGTATGTACACATGTGTTCTCATGCTTATGTGCGCGCACACACAGACACACTTTGAAGCTGGTTAAATTAGAA
Organism: Crocodylus porosus; assembly: GCF_001723895.1. Lineage (NCBI taxonomy): Eukaryota > Metazoa > Chordata > Crocodylia > Crocodylidae > Crocodylus > Crocodylus porosus. The sequence continues at coordinate 54,256,958 of NW_017728947.1, read as the reverse complement.
AACATCAAAAAGGGGATTGGAATAGGAGGCAGTCAATTAGAATAGTGATGTTTGTTTGTTTTGTACTTTATCTCTGAAATAGCTCCCCAGTTAATTCTTCCCCCCACCAAAGCAAAATTTTCATGTCAAAAACAAAACCCGAAGCCTAAATAAAAAAAAAAATCCAAACTAACAGAAGAAACTGTTCCAAGGCCAAATCTTCCAACTTATGCTTCAGCCTGAAGTGAATGCTTCACAGCTGTGCTATAAACCCCAGAAATGAGAGCTTTACAGTGAAAACGCTGACAGCCCTTTAAGTAAAACAGTGTACTGCAATTAGTGTTCTGTGTTTCGTGTGCCAAACAAAGCACAGCGGAGCTAAATGTTATGCTTTGAGTTTTTGTTATTTTGCAGCAGTAACAAATCAGACGGAGTGTTCAGACAGTAGATTACAGCCTGTGTCATGTGCCCTGGACCCTGATAATTAAACATGCTTATGGCAGTCGGTGCACTTTTTCTGCGGGTGGGCTGGAAGGCAGTGGAAGAGGTGTTTGCCTGATATGGGGTTAATTTTAACATTTGATACTCCCCATTTGGGTTTAGCTTTTCTCCAGAATCTCAGCCTGTTTTTGCCTGTATATCCTTATGTGCTGACACTGTTAACACATGACAAAGATACAGCTTTATTTAGACCTCAGTGTGCAATAGCATGACCTTTGTCTTATTACAGTGGGTATGCCTGCTCTGCACAGTTAATTGGCTCTCACCCAAGTTTTAGTCTTGATTTCTCATCTGCTATCCATGTTAAAAAACCTCTGACTTAAGTTTGGAGGCACTGTAAAGCCCCAGATTTGTGTTGGTGCACCCAAAATTAAATTCAGAACTTTCAAGAGTTTCTGAACCCACGGCGAGAGAATGCAAGGGACAGCCAGGAGAACTGAAAGTCTCATGAAATAGCGCCCTCCTCCTTGGAGTTTCCTGCACTACTGGGGCTTCTGCATGGCTGAGTGAGGATACAGCGATGCTTATCATCTGTCCTTTAAAAGCATTTTTTAAGAAAGAAGACGACATTATTACATAGTGGTTCTTCAGACAAAATCTGTAACTGGTTATTTGATAACTATAGTGGTGTTATTGAAGATGATCTAGTCTCTTCAAAATGCAGTGACCAAACTCCTTCCCTGGTCACTAACCACAATGGACTTTCTGGGCTGCCTTCTCTCACACGACTGTGCCTTTGCCTATACATTAATAAATCTACCCACATTCAGGAGGGAAAGATGAAGGGGAGTGCTAATGTAACCAAATAAAGGGGAATGCCTTACGCAAGTGAATGATATATTACCAGTGATGGATGTTGTCTGGATGAATGTTGACTGCATTATACCTTTGGCCTACAGAAGGATTTTTTGGTTTTTTATGCAAGATCTTGTCTTGCTTGGGAAATTTCTCAAAAATTCCAGATTGAGTATTTTTCTCAGAACAGATTCGTATGTGGAAGTTCATTTTCCAGAATAAGCATTCAGATGGGGGTAAGCTGAAATAACTACTGGAGAATTATTCTGGAGTAGCCATTTGGGTAACCTTCTAAGTTGGACAAAGCCTTAGAGCTGTTGTAGTTCTTACTGATGTCAGGCTGCAGATGGGAGAACTCTTGATTGCTCTCCAGGCAGGATTAAAATGTAGGATGGGTACTGTCCTTGTCAGGAATGGCCGTCCCAAGCTACAGTCTGCTGAAAGTACCTGGTTGCTGTAGCTGTAGGAATAGGTGGTTGTAGTGCTGTAGTTATGCTTGCGTGTAGTACATTCCTGTCCTGGGAACGGTTTCCAAGAGCATGGATGTTGGAGAGGTCCTCTCTGTCTTCTAAGGTCCTCTAGGTCTTTATTTCTGCACTTGGGACTACTTTTGTGGGGAATGTTTAGCTCCTTTGTCCCTGGGGAAGGTGTGGAAAGCAGCAAAAACCAGAAAGTGCCGTTTTCTGCCCTAGTCTGTGTACATGTACATGTGCATGTGCATACATGCATGTTTGTGTGAGCAAAGGAGGGAGAAAATTCCTTGTTTTGTGTTAGGATGAGAGATGTGGCAAACTTACTGTGTTGCTATAGTATTTCTGTCTGGTATTGTAGAAACATACAAGTCCTTGTTCAACCTACAGCTAAAACCAGGATGGGAATGCCAGCTACCAAAAATGGGTCACTTGACTAATTGTAGACAAGGGTTCTATATTTTCCAGGGAACTTGGACAGTGAAGCCATGCTGTACATCTCTCCTGTTGGGTGAGCTATGGGACAAGAGTAACAGAGTTCCTACCAGGCTAGGATGGAGGTAGGGTTTTAGTAGCATGGCATGGCTGCCGTGGTTCTCACCCCCAACTCAATATTGCTAACCCAAATTGTACTGCACTATCACATTGGCTTGATTGCTTCCTTTTGGGGCCTATCTTCATAGCATTATTTATTGCATTGGCGAAACACTATATATATTTGGAGGGCTGTAGCATGATTCTCTGCCAAGGGCTGATGTTGTCCAAACAAACCAGGGCACAATGTATGACTCCCATGTGTCTAACCATAGATATTGCTACATTAAATGGACCAAGAGGGGGTGTTGTGAGACTCTTTCAGGCTGTTCTTGCATAGAGGAACAGGATCCCATGTGGAATAAGGTTGATATATGTGTATGGGGAGCAGGGAGGTCTAGGTGATGCTCACCAGTTACTTTTGTCCTACCTCTCAAATAAAGAAACAGTTGCCAGTGGCTGGTGGTGTTCAACTTCTCTAAAAATCGGAGAGAATCTGAACCAGTGGTAAAGTTTCTTTCTGAGGGAGCTGGGAGCAGCGGGTGTCACTTCTTGTTTTTGATTGCTCTTCCTGTTCAGGGCAGCTGACTGAGTGCCAGTAAAACAAGTGTTTATCAGTAATTCAGTAGTAACCCAGAGAAAAATTCTGGAGAGAACTTTTGACATCACTTGGTCATGCAGCTCTGTGCCTTTCTAGGGTGTGATGCTTTTTGCAATGTGTCTGCCTTCTAGTGCAGGGAGCCAGGAAATCTGTGGCTGTTGGCAGCAGTGTGGTGAGAGTATCGGCTATGAAAGCACAGTAATGGGATCTTCCTTTCTGTGTTGATCTGTCAGTAGGTTCTCACAACTTGAACTTCCTTGTAATGTTACCATGTCAGCATTGAGGCAGGTGCTGTGTTGGTCTTCATAGTGTGACCTTGCTGGAATAACTAAGTAACCTTAGGGCCCAGTGATTCAATAGAAGTGCACCTGCAACTCCTTGCATGGGAGAGAAATTTGGTACCTGTGAAGTCTGGCCTGCTTAGATGTCTGAATGTGGACTTAAAGTTAAGTGCCTTGTTTTAGGAACATTAGTTTGAAAGCATTGACCTCAGGGACACAAAGAGAGTAGTGATATGTAACATGGGTGTAATGTGACCTAAACTCTGTAAGAATTTTGGCGATGTTGTCCACAATGTACGGCAATGTTCAATAACACTGGTCAAGCACTTTGGCACTTTCAGCCAAGGATCTCAAGAAGTATAAATATAATCCAAGGCATGAAATAATGAATGTGGAATATCCTAAAATCCAGCCTCCTTTCTGCAGTGGTAATTTGGGGGCACATTTAATGGTAGACTTGATCTTAGCAATTATTTGCATGCTCAGATGATGGCAGTTAAATATCCAGTTACCTGATAAGAAAGTACAAGAAGGTATCTGTGTGTCTGAAGGCTGACTGTGGGTATAAAAAGGGATATTAACTTGATCAATTAGTAAAATAGAGACCATGCTTCCAGTCCTTCATGCAAACTGACTAGGCCCTGGGGCTCTTCTGTCTTAATGTTTGCTATGCTCTCCCATTCATGTCAGATTAGGATTCAGAGACAAGTGCTTGTTGGCTTCCTTTTTTGGTTTGGGCACAGTGCCATCCTACCCTTGCTGTAGGATCTCATTAAACAAACAAAATCTCATAGATACAGTAAGCAGTTCTGAAGAAGAATAGTTATGGCTGAGCAGAATCTGAGCCTGTGGTTGTTCAGCGAGATCCTACGGCAAGGCAGGACTCCAAGTCCTAGTCTCAAAAGTGGGACAGCATTGTCTGTGTGAGCAGCTTTGGATCTGAAAAAAGGGGCAAGGGGAGAAGAAACTTTATATGTATATATCTATTATAATAATAATAGGCTTATTCTGTCTATTCAGAGCACTCTGGTTGTATCAGGAGTCAATCACAATGCTTACTGAAACAACCAATCGGAGTGCTCTGGACAGACAGAATAAGTGTGTTGTTATTATAGAAGATCCTGAGGCACTTCAGACAGATAGGTAGGCAAGTCAGAGCTAGAGTGAAGCACCAGGGGCCCCCCTCTGTGGAGCAGGCAGGCTCCACTGGAGGGGGGAGGAAGCAGTCAGGGGCCTGATCCTTTTTCTTTTTCTCCCTGGCCCTGGAGCCTGACTGCCTCTTCCATGGGCAGGGGGGTGAGCTGCTGGTGGGCCCTGAGCTGCAGGGGGCCCCCGGTGCTTCTTTCTGCAGTGGTGGTGCCCCCAGGGACCACCTGGGCACAGTGTCAGCAGGTGGGTGCTGCCTGGGGGGTACTGCCACTGTGGAGGGAAGCATCAGGGTCCCCTGCAGCTCAGGGGATGCGTGACCCTCTGGCAGCTCACTCCCCAGCTGTGGGAGATGCAGGCAGGCTCTGGGAGAAAAAAAATTATCAGGCCCCTCCCTACTTCTTTGTTTTTGTTTTTTTTCCTCAGTCTGCCTGCACGAGCTGCCACCGGGTTGTGCAACCCCTGAGCTGCAGAGGGGCCCATTGCTTCTCTTTGCAGTGGTGGTGCCCCTTGGGGTGGCCTGGGCGGGGTGGTAGCTGCGCGGGTGCAGCCTCAGGTCACTGGCAGCACCCGCCAGATCCAATGGCGCATGGGGCGCTGGAAGCTCAGGCTTGGCAGGTTTCCAGCACCCTGTGCACTGTCCTGCCACCTTCCTGCTGCCTGGGACACCCTGAGAACGGGCTGGCTGCCCTGGGAAGGGGGCAGGAGGACAGTGGGTGTGCTGGCAGCCAGAGAAGGTGGCAGGGACAGTGCACAGGATGCAGGAAGCCTGCCAAGCCTGAGCTTCCCCAAGCATGCCTGGGTTTCCAGAGCCCTGTGCACCGTCCCCACCCCCTTCTCCAGATAGGGCCCTTGTACATGTGAGAGCTATCACTGTAATTTATGTAACGAACTAAAATGCATAGGATGTGTTTTAGTTTGCTACATAAAGTCATTTAAATCAAATTATGCCGCTGAGTGTGTATACTGTTATGAAATTTAATTAAAATATGCTGCCAAATGTGTACGCTTTTATGCAATTAAATTGTTAAAAAGGGCAATGAAATTCTTAAAAGGAACAACTTCTTCACGTGTACAAGGGCCCTTAGTCATGTGTACAAGGGCCCCCTTATTCTATGACTATAAACATGTCACAAGGTCAGACTTTTGATAAAATATGTATTTATATTCCTAAGCCAGTGTTTACACATGGACAGCTTTCTGTAGCCTTTTTGAGGGTGAGAAGTTTTGATTCCATTAAAGTATTTGGTCAAAGGATAACTAAAAATTCTGTATTTAAAGAAATACTTTTGTAATAAAAATTGATTGTAAATGTTTTTCAAATTTCAGCTAGTGTGGATGTATATCTATGTATAGTTCAGTTTTGAGTCTTTGAAAATTGAGATCATTCTTCATGGGAATATTCTTTTAGTAGCACTAGATCAAAACATGAGGGTAAAAACACCAACAGTATCTTCAGCAGTAATTGCCTGTCTGTAAAGGTAGAGGTGAAGCAGAGCATATCATTTGCTGACAGTCAAAGATGTTCAGTGGTAGGAAAACGCTGTCATGAACCCAAGGACTAAGCCATATCTTTGTCTGAACTACCTACTGACTGTGGGTGGAAGGACAGAGGCAGTGTTTGCTACTTCCAAGCATTTTTACACTTGCAGTTATGTTGTACTACTGTCAGACAGAGCTTGGTGGAGATGTCTGTAGGCCAGACCAGGTCCTGTGCCCTGGGGGGTGCTGGCAGCATGAATTGCCAAGGCTCTGCCACCAAACTGCCAGATCTGTGGGGAGAGATGAACACTACTGCTATAGGCTGTGTTGGTGATATGTGTGTACAGCACAGCAAGAGTTAATGAGGACAGAATAGGTCCTTTGATTAACTCTTTTAGGTCACTTTTCCTTAAGTTAGTGGTGGAAGCATCCTTTGTAATGCCCTTCTAAGAAACTGGACATAGTTCATTAAAGAATATTATTTATATGTGAATATTCAGATAAAAGATCTGCCCAAGTCTAGCAGCTCCTTTGGGCTAGCCTGGTGAAGGCACGTGGGTTTTACTGTCTAGCAGCACACAAGGCAGTTGGACAGCTGACAACTCAGCCCAAATTCCAGGTGCTCATTTAAAACTGGAACAGCTGATCGTGGCCTTTGACTGGGGTCTGGAGCAAGACTTGAACTTGCCCCTCTGGAACTGTAGCAAGGTGCCCCCTGGCTTCTTCAGTGGGAATGTAGCCAATAGCAGATAATTTTATATAGCAATATTTGGGAAACTGTGTCGTTAAAACCAGTCAGGGCTACACCTGCATTGAGGTGACATTGATTCTGTTATCACAACAGGTATAACATGGACAAGGCCACAGCGGGATCACTTGAGTGACTCATGTCATGCGTCAGCCATCTTCTCTTGGCCTGAGAACATAGTCTTAACCCCTGTAAGGTTGAGGGCAGAGAGCTGGAGATTCCAACTTTGATTCTACCTCTAGAAGAGTTTGTGCTTGTGTGTCTGAGTGTGTGTGTGTGTGTGTGTGTGTCTGTGATTATGTCCATTTATAATTACTTTTTAATAGTAAGTTGTTAAATGCTTTGAAGTAGCTGTAACAATCCTGGTCAGAATACAAGTTTTTTCTTTTCTTTTCCTTTTTTTAAAGGGAATACTGAATTGAAACAAAGCTATTTCCCTGCTTTGCTAGTGGGTCTAGAGATGCATTTTTAATAGCATGCTCTCATATTAAAAAAACCAAACAAAAATATCGGATCCAGTTTTGTAGAAACCACATTTCCAAAGAGATTCATTATGCAAGAGGAAAGGGACAATTTTATGTTCCCTCATACTGGGTTAAGACTTCTGGGCTATGTTATTAAAGGAAAAAGAATGGGGATGGAGTGTCTCCAGAGATTGGGATATATGAAGTCTTCTAACTTTCATGTCACTGGTCCGGAGCCAATACAAGGCAGAAATGTTTGAAATTCTGCCTGTTTCAGGGTAGGGGATGTGTCTTGGCCTGACTCCTAACGGGAGATAGTTGCATCCCAAAACACACTGCTACTCCTGGCATACTCTTTAGCTACCTGAGCAGTGAACCAAGCAGATGGAGACCACATTTTTTCATGCTAGGGAGGACTCTTTTGGATCTGTGGTAAGGCCTGTCCCATCTCTGCCTTTGTCCCAGGTTGTTTGCATAAACACAAGATGTTGGTCTCCAAGACATCCATTAATGATAATAGTAATAATTATGGTAATATCCTCGTATGCAGTGCCTATGCCTGAAGGCTTATGAATGTGTAACAAAATATAACTAGAAGTATGGTAATTAAAACCAGAAGACAACGTGACCCAATAAAAATATGAGTTGGCAGAGATTGTGGTGCTGGAGAAGGCACATGCATGCAACATGTAATAACTAAAACCATACTGCACAAACTATACAAAGGAAAGAGGAAATGGTTTTGTGCCTTAATCAGGAGATCCCAAGGGCTGAATGTAGGCTGAAGTTTAGGGGCATGGTTTCCTAGAATGTCTCATGCCATTGACTAGGAGCCTAGCCTTTTAATCTGGCATCAGTTTTCTTTGACAAGCATTATGTTTCCTTAAAAAAAAAACAAAAAAAAAAACAAGAACATTTGGTCCTTTTTCTTAGGTTGGATGGTCTCCTGCAGTAGTTCTCAGTGTGTGCTTTGTGACCTCTGAAGGGGCATGGGTCAGGAAAGTCATTTGGGGTGAAGTGGGTTGTAAAACATTAAACACTTTTTACACCTTAAATGAAGGAAACAAGATTTCCAAAATAACTTCAGGGTGACAGAACCTTTCCAAGTCTATGAGGTCATATAGATTGGTAGTTGTATTATGTCATCTTATCATCGCTATATTTACTCTAGAAGTCAGAATAAAAATTGTAAGAACTCTGGGAAGTTTGACTTAGAGGAAAAGGGGTTGCCAACTTGAAAACACTTGAAATATTGGTCTAACAGTTAAGGTAGGAAAAAGCTAGCAGGATCTTGGATTCTGTACTGTGTAATCCATGCCATAGGTTGGTTGTGTGAATTGCCCGAGCCTCAGGTACAAGCAGAGCCTCTGGGAATCCCAAAGCTTTAAAGTATTATTAGGAACTGCTGGAACAGCTAGTCTATAGGCCTTGCAGAAAGATCCTTCCTTTGCCTGTTTTGGGTTTATTGCTAGCGGCAGTTTGGAAAAGCAAAGACACATGAGAATGATTACAGATTACTCCCAGTTCACTGTAAAGGGATGAAGGCCTGATGATGGGTTCTTACATCCTCCAAGTAGCTTTTGCCAGTTCTGTCTTTTTAAAGCTGAGCTCATTGTCTGGAAAAATTCAGACGTTTCAAGCAGCAGCTGCCTGACTGGACTGATCATGTTTGGGTTTGTGACCCCTGCTCTTCTAGCTTCAGGCTCCCTCTGGATACTCAGGGGTGGCAGCCTGCTCCATTGGCTGTCACATGAGTGTCGGGGGATTCTTGTTGATCTCTTCCCTTTCTCAGTGCTGTGATAAGCCATGTACACATCTATCTTTGACTGCAGCTTATGATGCTTTGTGACTTCTTTTTTTTCCTTTTGTATTAGGTGACCTTGGAGAAAGTGTTGGGCATAACCGTGTCAGGAGGCAGAGGATTAGCCTGTGACCCCAAAACTGGTCTCGTCGCATATCCAGCAGGGTGAGTTATTGAGCACATTTATTAAATGAAGGCTGAGCTTAACCTTGGCTGATATAGCAGTATAAAGATACTCTCTATATTCAGTACAGTCTTTTGTGGGGAGGTGGCTAATTTGCACTGAGCAGTCTCTTAACTCACTTGTGGGGGTGACAGCAGCTCTAGGCAGTGTCACTTTAATTGATGAGTAGAAGGATTTCATTTACCTGTCATTCTTAATGAGCTTCTTTGTAGCTCTTCCTTCCTCTGTCTGCTTTCAGCTAAGTGTTAAATGTCTTGCGTTTCTAATTAGATTCTCTAGTATGGCAAACTCGCACATAACTCAACGTGAATCACGTTCAACCTTGAGGGTTCCTAATGGAGCAGGTGATGCTCTCTCTGCGATGATGACAACTACAGCATAAAACCCTCTTGTATATATTCGGCATCTTGTGGGCAATTTTGCTCTTCACCCACCTATAGAGAGAAATATGTTGGACTATGCTGACCGCTTGTGTCAGTGTCCAGTACCACGCAGTACCTTAACTCCCACTTTGTTCCCACTTCTGTGCTTTTCTTTCTGCCCTCAGAAAATACTCAGATATGGAAGAAAGCATGTTTAGGAGTCCATGGACACTGCTGTGAAGGATGGGTCACAGTAGGTTACTCGAGAGTAATACTGTATTGTATACTTCCTCTGGACCCAGTAATTGAACAGTTTGCCAGTATATCTGTCCCATCCCTGGGTGGAGAGACTAGGTTTAGATCCCCTGCATGTGACAGGAAAACGCACTGCTTCCAGAAGGCTGTGATAGGGAATCACAGAATGCTTAATGTTACTCTGCTGAAATGGTGGTGTATCAGCGAAGCTGGAATTTCTAAATCTGTGTCTTTGAAATATTAGCTTCTGTTTTGGTATTAATCCTAGACATTTGTACACACACTAACCTGCTTGCAGGTATCCTGCATTAATGCAGTTTGTATGTGGATATCAACATCCCTTCTGAGTTCCCCAGCTAGTTCTCTTTGGTAGCCAACTGCTTGGTTGGCTCCTGGAGATCAGAGTAGCTAGAAACATGGTGGTGGGCTTATGATAGGCAAGGAGGCCTTAAATCAGTGATTCCTAAAGGGTGAGTGGTGGAAGTGTGCTGTGAGATTCCTTTGTGTGAGGAGGTAAAAGCTTTGCTCCTGTCTAGCACCCTGAACCTGCCCCAGCTAATTTGGTGGTGCCTGCAGCTGCTCCTCTGGGGACTGCCGCCACTGCCTTTCCCTACCCCTTGGCATCCCCTGTGTTGCTGCCCCACCCCCCAATTCTTCCAGCAGCATGCTGTGCTGTAAGTGGGTGGGAGGACACACAGGCAGGACTATGCTTTGCAGTCAGCCTTGTCCCTTCTACTGCTAACTGTGCTCCTGGCACTAGCAAGAGGGGTGTGGGAGTGGTTGCTGGAATGTGAGACCCTGCAGGAGCAGCCTCAGCAGTGGGAGCTGCCCTTTCCCACTGAGGTACAGACCAGGGGTGGAAGGAGGAAGACTTAGAAAGAGCAGGGCACAGCAGGGTGAGTGAGGTCACCTTTAAGTGGCACTATCTGGATCAGTGATTCTCAACCTTTTTAGCTTCAAGATCCCTTCTTTTTCATTTCTGAATTTAGATCCATCTCTGTAGATTTAGATCTTTCAGTTGGGATGCTGTAAAATTCTGAAAAGTTATGCAGGGGGGGCCTGAGACTAAGAAGTTCACGAACCACTGCTTTCAAATTATCACTTTAGTTGTGAATACATGCTATTCCTGTTTGTCAATGTTCAGTGCTTCAACCTTATGCTTGCTTGGTGGTGTTTTGTCTGGTGGTCAGTGATCTTCTTACCTTTCCATTTTGGTGAGTCCTCAAGCTACCTTTGGGTTGCGGTCTGGGGAAGTTTGATGGAGTCTGTTCTGGTGCTTGTTGTTAGGTTTCATTTCCTACTACTTCAGCCTATATGCATCTCTTGGATGGTAGAGCTTCAAAGTCTGTCATGTCAGAGAGAACACGCAAATCTGGGCAGTCTAATTTAACATTGTATTTAGAGAGTACATGGATTTGTTTAAACAAGTCAGAATCTTCGCCCTTTCCTTTAACCATTGGCTGTGCCCTTTCATAAGAGATGCCTAGCATCAGTTAATGGGATGTAGACTTGGATCTTGGGGGGGCGGGGGGGGAGTTCAGCTTAGCGATAGGCAGTCATCCCAGAAGTAGCTGGAAATCTTATGAAAGCAACACTCCATTTCAGTCCTTGTGCCTTGTGAAGAGCATGTCTGTATTCTAATAGTAATACTAGACACTTTCTCGGCACCCTTGGCAGTTTCCAGATTTTGAGGACTGGAAATTTACATATAGAACATGGCAATGAATGGAGCCGCTCTCCATAGTAATTGACTGAGTGACTGGGGTTCAGCTGTTAAGAGAAAATGGAATAGGGAGAGCTGAGATGGTTTGAGAGCGGAGGTTGATGGTGAAAAGTCCTGCCTCTCAGTTGCTGAAAGTGAAATAAAATGACAACAGTGAAACTGACCGTTTCTTATTTTAACCTCCTCTCTAGAGTTTCCTACTTGCCACTGGCAAGTGCATGTAAGGTTTCTGCATGGTTTAGCTAAAATGTAATTTGTTTGCTGCTCCTACTATAAACATACTGTTCTGTTCCTTATACATGGCTCTTCAAGAGCCAGGCTTGCTGGGAGCCAGTCTGAATGAGGTAAGATACATCTGTTCCACAAAGCCTTCTCTCCGTGACCACTGGCTGCTCTGTTTGCTCTATTTCATGTTGTCCTGGGTCTTGCCCTTTTATGCTGAGAGCCCTTGGGGCAGGGTTCCTGTTCTTTGTTGAGGAGTCATCATCATTACCTTTTGGAAACTGCCTTGTCAGCTTATGCTGCTATTTAAATAACAGGGCAAAAGAGCTTTCAAAAGAACTTTCCTTGGCTGTGAAAGTCAGACCTGAGGGCAAATGCAGCTGAGTAAACATAAACTGCCTCTGTTCACTTTGTGTTTGCTTGTTTTTGGGAGGATGGCATCCTTGGATTGTCCTGGAACCAGGTTGAGTCTCCGGATGTTTGCCATTTTACTTTTTTTTTTTAAGATTTCTGTTTGTTTAAACTGAAGGCAGGTTAAGATCTGCATCCAAGTCTGACTGTATCCCTTTACATTTGGACCCAGGCAAATATATTCTAGTGTATGTATCATCTTCTCCCTGTGGTGTTTTGTAACACTGAATATATTCATATTTAAAGAGGGCATCGTGAGAGAAGGTGAGAGAACAGATGCACACTGAGGTGTTTCTGGCTCTTTTACAGCTTAAAATAAATTAATTTGGTTAATAGCGGGCTCTCATTACGATCGTGCATGCCAAGTGTCAGTCTAATTAGTGCTATCAAACATGTAAGGACACCTGGGGATTCTTTGGGGAATTAAGGTTATGTGGTTTGCATAGGTATCCTTGTTCTTACCTGTTGGTAGCACCATAGGGCTTAAGGAGGAAACCTGTGGAACATGCCAGCTGCATATTGGCTTATTTGATTTGCTTGTTGCGTGCCATGGTTTGGCTGTTTTGTGATACTGATGTGATTTGGCACTGTCAAGCCAGTCTTTTGTGTTTGGTTTGCATTGGGGTTTGTTACAGGCCCAAAGTGCAGGAGAAACAACCTGCAGATTTAAATGACTGGCAAATTCAGTTTGTTTGGTTATTGTTTTTCATTTGCATCCTCAGTAGGGTTCTCCCTCCTGGGCAATCTTCAGGCAACTTGGCACCACTGTTGTGCTGGTTTGTCTGTTTAGAATGATTTATTTATTTATTTTGTCGGTTGAAACTTTTTCTCAAATTGATACAAATTTTCTTGGACTCAAACTGTTCCTTAAGGCAGCTGGCTCCTGGCACCAGTATGCAGTTCCTCCGCCACACCCCACATCTTCCAATCACTTCCTCATTTCTGTACAAATATGCTGAGTGTCACAGTCCTGAGATGAAATCCCCTTGGTCTTCCAGCCTGGCCCACCACAGAAGGCCAAATTGTATAACAGTTTTGTGTTTCCCTGAAGGAACAATCTTCAAGCACCACGCCTGTTTCAGTACTTCCCCAAAGCATTGCTGAAGTCATAATCCTGGTGGCAAATTGAGGTGCATCTACCAGCACATGGGTGGATTAATCTTAATGAGGATTTGGTCCATAAAACCTTGCCTTTCTGAGTCTTTGACTTGCTTCTGGGAGAAACATCACAGGCAGCCCAAACCTTTGCACTGGGTTATCTGTAATGGACTGCCATTAGCCCTCCTGTCCTGACTGGGAGCAAACTGAACCTCTTAGACCACACTGAGCCTCTCATCCCTTTCTTCCCCCCTGGACTGATGGTTTTTCATGTGTTCTTTTCTGACTGGTGGGATAACATAATTATAGGGGCAAGCATACATGGCCGATATTCTAGGGCAATCCCTTTGCCCTCCTTTTGCCTGGGGAGGCGTGAATGGATGGGAAGTGTTTATAATCTCATTTCATAGAATATTCTTCATTTGCTGCTCTTGTCTTCCTGCTCTTAAGCTGACAGAGGCGCAAATGAAATAAGCTCTGAGTAGCTTAACCTGATCTACGTCTGGGTTATTGGTCATGTGGTGTGTGGCACTGTCAGCTTTAACAGGGAAAAAAAAGATTGTTGGATTTTTTTTCTTGGCAGGCCATACTTTCTTATACCACCTTTTCCCAGTCTGCCTCCCCACAGCTTTCCCTTGCCCCTCTTGGTCTATTTTTTTGCAGTAGCTAGCTGAAGTTCTGTCTCCTAGAAACAAGAAGGGAAACAAAGCTAATAAAATCCTCTGAGATTACTGATGACTAGCATAAAGAAAAAAATGTTTTGAAAGGGGGAAAATATATCCGTCCATTTGAATTCCAGGCCAGATGCTCTGATGACTTGAGTCAGCTCTTTGTTTTCAAAAGCTTGTAGGGCTGCGTGACTTCGTGATTTATTTTGCTTCTCTCCTCTCCTCCCCCCACCCCTGCCCCTGCTCCTTTTATTTTTTTTGAATCTCCTCTTGACCCCTCTTTCCTTGGCTCACAATCAGACATGAACCTTTGCTCCATTCAGAGAACTCAGTTACCTGCTCTAGGGAGCAGCAAAAATGCACATGATCATGCACAGCCTGCCAGCAGGCTTGTGTTTTGTCTTGGCTGGCTAGTGATAAAGGTAGTAATTATTTCCTGCTGTGCATTTCTATCATTATGGCTTTCAAATGCTACTATCTGGTAAAGGCGCTACAGTGATTTACTTGGCTTGTTTTGCTGTTGTTTAGCTTTTCTTTCCAGCCCGTGGCTGTTAGGATGGGAGCTGCAAGAACATGAGGTCCTTCAGTGTAAAAGCATCCCTTCTGGAAAGTGGAGGTCAGATTTGCATTAGTAATAAGGGTAATGAGTTAGTTAGCTGGTCTCAGCTCAATGTTATTCTACATCCCCTTTCCTCGCAATAAGAAAACAAAGCCCCAGATGTAATTTGGGAGCAGAGGCTGCTATGTATACAGAACAGTTGCAGGACTAGAATAGTGAGTTGCCAGGGAGGTGCAATGAAAGATATACTTCAGAGAGCTTGCACAGAGACTGCATCAGCTTGATGAGTTGGATGGATGTGCACTGCATTTGCTGAGCAGATGACCTGGAAACCTCAGTGTCTGTACAGCTTCAGAATGAATTACCCTTGTTCGAAGATGGGATGGAAATAAATGAGGGAGTCATATGATAAGATTTAAAGATGCAAGACCAGTGTTAATGCTGCTTCCCTGTGGTCCTTGCCAGAAGATGTTGACTAAGAACAAAACTTCTTGTTTCAGTTGTATCACATTAAGAATCATAGAAAATTAGAGTTAGAAGAGAACTCAGGAGGTCATTTGGTCCAAGCCCTCAAAACAGGACCATCTCCAACTAATATCCCAGACAAGGCTTTGTCTAGCCAGATCTTAAAAACCTCCAAGGATGGAGATTTCTACCACCTCTCTGGGTAACTTGTTCCAGTACTTTACTACCTTCCTAGTAAGATTTTTTTTTCTTTTTTTTCTTCCTAATATTTAACCTCAACTTCCCTTGCTGCAACTTGAAACCACTGCTCCTTGTTCTGTCATCTGCCACCACTGAGAACAGTCTAGCTCTATCCTCTTTGAAATCCCCCCTGCAGGTAGTTGAAGGCTTCTATTAAATCCTTCCTCAATCTTCTCTTCTCCAGACTAAATAAGTGCAGTTCTCTCTGCTTCTCCTCAGAAGCCATGTGCCCCCAGACCATTTTTTGTTGCCCTCTGCTGGACTCTCCTTAATTTGTCCACATCCTTTCTGTAGAGGGGGCCCAAAACTGAACACAGTTCAGTGGAGTCGCATCATACGCGCATTTAACTTACGCGAATTCATCATACGTGTATGCCCCGGAGTGCCAGTTGTTTGGATTCATCCTGCAGCTACCCCCCCGCAGCGCTGTGCAGCAGCCATGCTGGGAAGCTGTGCGCGCTGGCTGGGCAGCAGTTTGGTGCAGGCTGTCCTGGGTGAGAGCAACTGAATGGGGGAGGGAGTGGACTGTACCACTGGGCAAGCCCCGCGGCTCCCCTCCACCCCCAGCCAGCTCCTAGGACCTTGCGTCTGTGCAGTCTGCAGCTGCCCCCCGCAGCGCTGTGCATGGGGCCAAGCAGCTACATTGGGAGCAGCCCTGCTGGGAAGCTGTGCACGCTGGCCAGGTGGGAGTTTGGTGCAGGCCAGCTGATTTTCAAAGGTAATTTTGACTATCCACGATTTTCGCCTTATGCGCTGACTCTAGAACCTAACCCCCGCATAAGATGCGACTCCACTGTACTCCAGATGTGGCCTCACCAGTACTGAATGGAGGGGAAGAAACACTTCTCTTGACCTGCTGGCAACACACCTACCAATGCAGCCCAGTATGCCGTTAGCCTTCTTGGCACCAAAGGTGCACTATTGGCTCATATTCAGCTTAGTGTCCACTGAGACCCCCCAGGTCCTTTTGTACAGAATGCATTGTAATGATTACCCCTCAGAGGTAGGTACTTGGGCTGTGTAATTTGGAGTGGGAAAATGTGTTCTCTTGGGGAAAATTTCACTTTTTATATTGGCTCCTTGGGGTTCTGTTGGTGAAGAATTTCCTCACATGAGAGCCTGGCCTGAAGGGACAGCCTGCCTCCTTGAACTTGGACAGCCCTCCTGAATCATGGCCATCCAGGCTGTGTGTCTGCAGATTTGGGCAGGTGATTGACAGATTACAAACCAACAGGAAAATGACAGCAGCCTGTGTCAGAGGCAAAGAGGAGAGTGGGATGAGTGAATCAACCACAGTCAGCAATTCTCCAGCCAGAAATCTGCTCAGCACGTGTGGAGCTGTCTCAGATGACTGAGTGGTAAGTCCCACTGGCAGTTGAATGGGTGAAGATCTTTTTTCAGCAGTGGTTTATTGGTGTGCTCCCAAATTTCTCTTCCAGTTGGATATAAACAAGCTGAACCATTCACGGTTATCCCCATTTGGAGTTGCCTGGAATGTTTTAGCTGTTATTTTCCATCATTATTTAGATGATTGCACAGAAGGAACACATAGAAATGAGTCAGTCATATAGGAAAATTTCCTCTTAACTGAAGCTGTATTTAACAAATGGTGGAAGAGCAGCATGCAAGATAGCTATCTGCAGTCTTGATGGTGACACTGGTATTGCCAATACAGGAGAAAGGGGATGGGTGGCAGGTGTGTATGGTAAGAACCTGTGATTGAGGCAAGATGGGTCCCATCATTGGTTGGTAATCAATTAGGGCATCAATCTAAATTTGGCTCATGTTAATAGTGACAGCTGTACTGTGGTGTGAGTAGAGTTGGTGGCTTCATTCTACAGGATGTTTTAGGAAATGTGTATGCCCCATAGCTGTCAGGAATATAGATGGACACATTGATCGATGGCACTTTTCTTAGAAAGAAGGAAGCATAACTAGCAATGCATCCTGCTATAGATGTTCAGAATGCTTACTGTTTACATCCACGTCCTCATGGCAGTGAACATTACAGTAATGTGCATGCTTGTATGCATATATTGGGGGTTTTGATGACACCCTGTAATTACCAGTGGACAAATGTGCATGATCTGAACTGCCATCAGAGTCTATATACAGTAGTTAATTTCTTGGCCTCTTTGCCTAAAATGAGTTTTTGAAGACTCTACTATCCTAACCTTCTCCCTGAAGTGATCATAACTGAAGCATCCCAGTGATTTGAACAGCTATGTATATTCACTAAATTGAGTTAGTCCCTGGTGTATCTGGCCATATTTCTATTTCATACTTACAGCTTTGGCATCCTGAAATTTCCTGCATCCCTTTTTTTTTCATGGGAGTGGAAGTTGGAAATAAATGAAACTGTTAGGTAACTGGTTGTCTTGCACATCTTCAGAGTAATTTTCCATAACAGTTGTATATTTGGCTTAGACTCTGCCCACCCCAGCATGTTAAATAAATCTTATGAGCAAAAATAAGTCTAATTGTTCTTAGTACTTACATATTCATTGACATATGTGAAGTCAGTAAAAAATATTACTCCTCTTTTTACACCAGTGTCTACACTGGTGAAAATGGGGTTGCAGGATGTAGGGCAATGGTTAATTAGGACCAAGCCTAAGTGAGGCTGTCTGCAGAGCTCTTGAAACTTTCCTGACCTACAGGCTCTTCAGGTGCTGATTTACTCTGCTCAGACTTCTGTCAGGCACTTCTGGGTTTACAAGCTAAGATTTCCTTTTTATAGCAGAACCTTGTATCCTGTAAAGAACTCCATAGAAGTGCACCCTAAAATGGTGTGGAACCTGTTTTCAAACACTGAAATTAACTTGTTGCACCAGAGGGAGGTTGAATTTTTCCTTTGAGACAATACTCTGCAGCAGTTGAACCTTCCTGCAGGCAGTTTGGCTTGATGTGAATTAATTTCTTGTTTTGCAATACTGTGCTTTTAGATGCCATCTGGGGAGATTTCTTAACTGCTACAACAGGGAGGGGGGGTAGTCTTACTGAGAAGGACAAGAAGGTCCCTTCATTCAGGCTATTTAACATAATTTGAAATAAGGAGCAACTTCTGCAGCTGGGCTTGCATTTAACCATTTTTTTAACTTTGTGCCAAGAAGGAACAACACAAGGTTTCAGTATTTTGATTCTGGTCAAGAAGAGGTGACTAATGGCCAAACTCATCCATTAACAGCAAAACTGTTGGAGTGAAGCTGGCATAGTTGCCTTTCTCCCCTTCTCCTTCCTTCCTACATTTTAATTAAGCAGTGTAAGGAGGGGAGGGGAGAACCTGCTCATGCTGAAGGAGAAAGTACTTAGGCCTCAATATATTTTCTTCAGTCTGCTTTTCTATCTTGTACTTGTCCAGGCATTGGATTGGATTGGATAGAGAGATGGGATGGGGCATTAGTGTTCTCCTAAGTTCTACTCATAAAACCTGGTTGGGATGCTAGAAGAGGCCTCCACATGCTGCAGAGCCTTACCATGATTCCAAAGAAATAGTTAGAAAACATGACATTTTAAATCACCATTATTAAATTTCTTGTTGAACAATTCTTCCAGTTGAATAGAAGCAGTTTCACACTTGTTCCAGCCTAGCACTGCTAATTTGGCCCACTGTTCCTAAAAGGTAGTGGACTCCTGGTCTACACTACAAAGCTTTTATGGCAGAAGTGGAAGTTTGCTGGCAAATTTTTGTGGGCCCACATTCAATACTGCCTTCGTATTGGCTCAGTTGCACCATCTGAGCAGATAGACTTGTGCTGTTAGCTGGTAGGTGTGTGTACTTAGATACCCTTGTGCCCTCAGTTAGCTTTAATGGTTCCCTCTGCAGCTGGTGCCTTCCCAGATGCTCTTTGTGGTGTACTTATGCTGTGTGGACAGAGCTGCTGCATTGGAGTCCTGCTGAGCTGCTAGGAGTGTCTGAAGGTGCAGGCATCAGTCTGCTGGCTAAAGATGGCAGCTACAGAAAGAAATACTGCTTTGTTGAATTACTGTCAATTGAGTCATTTAAATTGCTGTTTAATTCACATCAGTATATAGGAGATGAAGAAGTTAAAGAAGCAAAAATGTGAAGAGAATCGACCAGCAAACACTGCAGAAAGATCTCATCGGTTTCTCAGTAAGAGAACAGAATCCAGTCTTTCACATGTATTTTCTGTTCCTTGCTCCTGATGCCCTGTTTGTTCTAAGCACACATATCTGAAAGAAACATGGGGCACTTTAAACCTTGCAAAAGAGACTCAATTCTAAAATAAGAAAATGTAAAGGGAAGCGGCAAATCCCCTGTTACAGAACAGAAAAGGGGAAAGGAAAAAAAATCCCCCCCATCCAAACCCATTATTAAGCTAATGAGTGACTGAGACAGGCCTTAGCTGTTCTTTGACCATTGGAGCTCATGAAATTTCTTGGAGGGAGAATGGTTCAGTGGCAGGAGTCTTTCACTGGAGCACTCTGCCTCTGCCTCTGTCTGGTGAGATGTTAGCTCCAGGAAGCAGCAACAGCCCAAGTACTGGAGTGGGGCATTAATTAACTTATGTGGAGAACAGGATCTTGCACATGACCAAATTGCACTCTGTAGTAAAAGAACTAGTGAGGGCAGAGAGCACAGAACACTGTTTGGGAGTTCCCAGCTCCCCATCCTGCTTGGGACAGTTATAGCAGCCTCTAGGTACTTTTCAAGAACAATCTGGAGGTTATAAAGGGGTGAATTTGCCATAAAGGCATATATCAGAGAGGCCGTTGCAGCCTCCATCAAATGTAGGTTTAAAAAAAACAAAACAAAGCACTCTGCTGTGCAGTCATGTTCTTTGACTTCAGCAGTATCTTATCACTAATGTTGCTGGGAGTGTTGGCACGTTAGGCTGGGGAGTGCTTTACCAACTGATTGATTATTTGCCTGATTCATCCTTTACCTATTGACTCCCCTTCTACCTTATTTAGATCAAGCCTATGTAGATCTACTTTTCATTTGCTTTCCCACCAATATCAAAAGCACAGTGGTGCCCTTATTTAAGCTCAATGAATAGGAGTGTCATATACACTGTAGTGATGCTCAGGAAACCCCTGCAGGATTGGGGTGGGGGGTACCACTTGCTGGGAGGCTCTCAGAGAGTTGGTCTAATAAAAAATACTGGATTTACCCAAAGAACCTTGTCTGCCTATGTCCTTAGACCAACGTGGCTACTACCTATACTGCTTAGAGGAAGAACCTCATCCATTGAGAGGCAGTAGTGTCCACTTCTGCAAGACTGTGGGTGGATTGGTAACTGAATTTTCCTTGGGCATGCTGCATTGGTAATGGCGCACTTCAGGAAATGTTTCTTGATCAAGAGGGAATTTCAAGGTGGTGGGGAGGAGGTTAGTGCGAGTAAGTACATAGCTTGCTCCAGTTTAAATCAGAATACAGACTTGGTATGTAGGAGACTAGTTGGAAACAAGCATGAAGTTGTGGGGGCTGTGCCTGTGTTGGAGTGGATGTGCCTCCCATCCTCCTGGTTTCTTGTGGGAAAACTTCAAAGGTCCCAGTGTGGAATTGGAAATGTTTTTGAAATCTTACAGTTTTTTTCAGGACAGGAAACCAGTTTCCTGCCCAGCTATAGACAGTACAGTCTTTGCATAATGCCCGGACATCAGATCAAGGGGTGACTGGAACTGCTTCACCACAATGCTCTCCAGATCTGTGTCTAAAAGTGGTATATTAGAGTGCAAGGCAGCATATTTTCATGGACTGGGGCTTGGGAGGCCTGGATTGTTTTCTCAGCACTGCCACTAGCTAGTGTCCTAAGACAAGTAACTTCCTTTCCTTCTGTCTCAATTCCCCTATGCTTAAAATGGGGGTAGTTAGGATTTGTTTCCTTTGTAAAACAATTTGAGGTCTACAGGGAAAATGCAGCATAATAAGAGCTAAGCATTGAAGAGGTGAGGCAGTTGTCTTGTTGATGTTTGTAGGATAGCCACTTGTACCACAGCTTTTGTCCTTGTCTTTCGAGGGAGCATTTCTCTTTCCATCATTCAATTCCCTGCCACTTGGGCAACAGTCTGCTGATTTCTTTACCTCTTGCCTTTACCTCCATTTTTTTGCTTAGCTTCTATTCAGCTTTCTACAAAACATTTTGGGTTATAATGTTTAAGGGCATGTAACACTTCAGTGCCTTCCTCTTATTTCCATCTAGTTACTTGTTGTTGCTTTCTTTGAAATTATTACAGGTTTCCCTTGGTTTATATGGGTTCTGTATGTGTGAATTTGCTCTTGTGTGATGACCCTTTTTATACCAAAATTTGTTATATGCAAGGTAAATTAACTTGTTTGCAATTAGTGTGGTAGAAGCCTGCAGTCAGCTGCTTTGTGCAGTGCATTGTGGAAATGATGTGCATCAAAGTATAGTCTCCTGTATAGATCTGCTCTTCACCCATTGTCTGCAACACATGTTTTTGTAGTTGCCATCCCCATTATTATTAACATTCACCACTGCCCTGTGCTTGTCAAGGAGTACCAAAATTGTCTGGTAAAAGTGGTATAAATGGGTCTGGGGGGTCAGTACAATCGAGGTCTTGGAACGTATCACTATTTGTTGCATTGTAAAGTGGGTTTCCTTTACGCGAATTCAAGTTATGCACCGTTTCAGATTCATCTGTATTTCATGCCCTTCTTTTCCTCCCTACGTATCTTTGAACTCTGCACCATAACACAGCTTTCTGTCGCAACTTAGCCTGCAACAAGAGGCAGCTTTATCTCATTGATGCTCGCTTACTGTCTCTCTTTTGGGGTAGCTACTGAAAGTATTACCTATACTACAAAAGGTGAGAGAAGCCTCTGCCCTACATGAAGCTGCCATTGTGTAGGCTCTGTGTGTATGTGTGTGTGTGTGTGTGTGTGAGTGTGTGAGAGAGAGAGAGAAAGCATAAGCCTGGTGCTTTAAAATGTTTGTGTTAAGATTCTGACATGCTGCCAAATTCTTGCTGAGGATCACTGCGAGAGAAAAGAAATGGAAATCTTTCTTTCTCAGTTTTCTCTCGGCAAAACCTCAACTGAAATTCATAGGGTGAAGAAAAGCCCTTTGCACTTAAGGTTTTCCCTTAGTCCGTTTCAAAGGTCTATAAACAGCAAGGGTGTTGGAGCTTCTAAGCAAAGAAGTCACAAGAATGTTATGGAAAATATTGGCATAAAGGAGCAATAGTGACCTCAGCCTTTGTTATTGTTAGAAGCATTTTGTTTCT
Source organism: Crocodylus porosus (assembly GCF_001723895.1). Classification (NCBI taxonomy): domain Eukaryota; kingdom Metazoa; phylum Chordata; order Crocodylia; family Crocodylidae; genus Crocodylus; species Crocodylus porosus. The sequence goes on along the minus strand of NW_017728947.1, from coordinate 54,234,757 downwards.
GTCCTCATCTGGCTATCTGGGCCAATATTTCTATTTCTTGTGCTTGGAATGATGCATATGGTTTCAGAATTTAAATTCCTTTAGTTGTAGTCCTTTTAATTTTACATTGGTCACTCTTGAGCTCTGTTGTAGTTTTTCTTCTTTCAGCCTTACTCGCTTAGTAAATAGGAATAATGCTTAGGAATAGGAATAATAGTGGCCTACTCACATGTGCATAAGTAATTGAGATTACTTATTGAATGGGGAAACAAAAAGAGGTAAGAAGTTGTAGTTTTTAACATATGTAACTTTACCTGAGGCTTTGATCTAATTAGTTAGAGAATGAACTAAGTTGAAGCCACCCTATATAAAAATACCCGAACACAAGAAAAGCAGAGTTTAAGATTGCAAAGAGATAGAGATAGATGAGAGAGAATGACTACATCTGTTTTGTTTTGCGGGCACTTTTTCTCTTTAGCCAAGAGTGGCTCTCTTCAGTGAAGCAGTGCAAGTAGGAAGCCCTGATAGGTTTGGAAAGCTGCTATATGCCCACCTGCTCATTCTTCCCTTGCAAAAGTTGGATTGCCTCAACTATTTTGGAACATAAAGGCCTTTTTATCAGTAAGGCAGCTGGGGTTCTCTCTCTACTTGTGACAGCAGGGGGATGGATTTGATTAAGAAATCCTTAAGCTGCCTGTCTACAGGTAGTGACCTGTTCTTTCCCCTCCCTGTGAAGAATTTGGCATCTTTTGGATAGTTATGCCTCCTAGCAACCAGTGCCTTGGTGCAGCAACGTGACTTGCTTTGGAGCCAAGTTCTAAGCTTGCATAAGAATGAGGAGGAAAAAAAATCCTAGCTAAGTCTGGGATAAAACTTTTGAGATACCAGCTGCTTCAGCTCAGCTCCACCCTCCTAAGAATCTCAAAACAAGCCCTGTGTCTCCTGGCAACATTGACATGGACTGCAAACTTTAAATTTAAAGAAAAGCATGAAGCCCAACCTAAATATCCCATCACCAGGTGAGAACAGCGGGGCACCCTTCCTTTTCCTGGAAGACCTGGCCCTGTAGTGGGTGTTGGGGTTTTTGCTTGCGGTGTTGTATTAAAAAGCTAAAGACTTGTCTGTACTGCAGAGCTGCTGCCACTGATGGACAGCATAGGTATTGGTGTGTTGGCACAGTCCCCTGGTAAGGACTTGGCATATACTGACAAAAGGGATTTTTTCTGCCAATGTAGTTACCTCAACTCCAAGCAACATCAGCTGGGGCTATCCCAGTTTTGGCAGGAGAGAAGTGTTGCCAGCACCATGCCGTCACAGTGCCTACACATCCCTCCAGTTCTGGTGGCTCTGTGCAGCTCACCAGTTGTTAAAGGAGACTGCTCAACCTGGCAAAAAGACATCTGGTGTCTACATGGACTTCGTCACCCAGTGGTAGAAGCTGCCTTTTGCCTGAGAGAGGTGGTATAACTTCAAGCAGACATAGGAGCTTCTGCTGCTTCAGGGAAGCTCTGAGTGTAGATCCGCTCACAGTTTGGCCATCAAACTCTAGCGTAGGCTAGGTTGAAGCCAACAAAAACCCTCTTGTATCGTATTTGCATCTGTATCAGGAGTGTTGCTAGCAGTTACCCTAGCCACTGGGTATGATCTTTGTGCATTCCTAATCCACAGATCTATACTGCCAAAATCTTGTAGTGTAGACTAGGCCTAAGAAATACTCTTGCTAGCAGCAGTGCTGAGAAATTGTACTTATTACTTGGGTGCGTGAAAGAGACACACAGGCGTGTGTTACAAGGCCACCCCTGAGGTCTCATCAAGACTTCATTTTGCTGCTGAAAAGAGCTGTATTTTTTTTTTGTTTTGTTTTGTATGTTGTGGGAACTAACGGCTCCCATGGTGTAAAACAGTGAAGATGAGGTACTTGCAACAGAACTAGCTGAGATCTGTGTGAGGGAGGGCTACGCTGCTGACCTCTGAGTTCACCTCATAGTTGTTGTTTTTTTACCTCCGGAGTAAAAAACATTAGCTATCCTGAAGTAAATATGCAACCTTTTTATTTAAGCCCAGGTAGCTGAGCTGCGGGCACCACTGAAAGTATTTTGCTCTGTTACGCAGGGTGCAGAGCTGTAACACGCGATGCCAGTTGTGCTTTCTGTTCCTCTCTTCCCCTCCAGCAGTGAGTGGCCTGTTCTGAGCCAGTGGTTCTTTGGCTCTGTGCTTTCGAGGAAGCTGGTCTGATTTGCTGCTGACACTTGTGCACAGCTACTGCGCAAATAATGCTCACTGAGGCATTCAAGGGGAAGGATTGCTCTAATTTTTTGCTGCAGGGGGGCTGCTGTTCATCTGCTCTGAAATGTGGAATAAAGAGCAATGCTAGGTCATTGGATCCTTGAAGGGGCTGCCGATGTGTATTACTTTTACAAACAAAGTTCTTTGGAGGGGGAAGAATGATGCAGGCTCTAAGGCAGCCCTTTCTCACTTAGCCATTTCCCTGCCTCCTCTCTACTAGGATGATTAAATTGAAAGCAGAAACAATTAAATTTTATTGCTCTTTGTATCTCTCCTTTGATGGATGGCTGTTTTAATATTGATTGCCAGTGGTAAAAGAATTAAGAGTGAGGCACTTGCAACAAGATGTCCCTTTCACCATGCAAAAAGCCTCTCCCTTGGGTCCCTGAACTGTTTGAATCACAATGAAGAATGCCCTGGCTGTGCCTGTTGGTAAAGTAAAAGAGGTGAAGTCCAGTTATTCTTAGATACATAATATTTTCCCCTCGGACTTCGATTCAGGGAAAACTACTCTGGCTTGCTGGTCTGTAGAGCAATAGGAAATTTGCCCTGTACTGCTTCACGGGGAAGACGGCACTAACCTGAAATGCAGTTAAAGAGGCAGAATATAAATCCAGTCAAGTCTATGCTGCTGTTCAGCAGGGTCATTTGACCTCAGTGGGCTTCACTTCTGCAAGAGGTCCTGCAGCCTCCCAAGAATTTGCCTGGAGTCCTGATTTTCCTTAGAACCTGGGGGCAGACCTGAAACTTCAATAATGCTCTCTTTCTTCTTCTGCCCCTAGTTTCTCTTCTGGTCTCCACTGCAGTTCCCTGTCATGCTTCCAGTAGCTTGTTTATACCTCTTCAGCATTTCTCTCATCCAGATGTTTTCTGCTATGGGGACTTACATTCTGAAACTGTGTTTCTTTGATCTTGTGCTGTGGCTGTAAAGGTTGTAGCTGGGGCTGGAAGCCAAATGTTGATCAAAGGGGGACTGGCACTAGAGAGCAGGCAGAGGGAGAGCACAGGTGGTGAGCAAGAGGTCGTTGAAGCAGGTGCCTCAGCAGGTCTGTAAAGCAAGTTCACTCCTGCATGTTGCTGTATATATTGCAGTTTTGACTCTAGGTAAAATTCTCAAGGTATTGAAGCAAGTAATTTCTGAGAGATTAGTAAGTACAATGTTACATCAAACCTCACACCCCCAAGTGTTTCAGTAGCACTGTTCCTGGAGAGGGCAGTGTGTGGAAGTCTTGGCACAGGGCTTGTGAGGATTTCATGCTTTTGGCTGTGATCTTGCTGTTGGTTGCTGATCAGGTCTTCATCCTTCTCAACAGCATTTCAGTTGGAAATGGTCTGTACAAGGCTCCTTTTCTTACACAGCCAGATTTCTCTTTCATAAGTGAATTGCATGGTTTCCTAATGTAAACCAGCGGGAGGAGGTTGGGTCGTTTTAACCTTCAGCTGTCTTGTCTTGAGCTGCCCATCACTGCTGCACCTCCTAGAGATGGCCTTAGCTTTCAGTCACTGGGTAGTGTGGATGTTTTGCATTAGAACTGAAATAAATCAACTGTCAAGGGAACATGCATTATAGAAACACGTTTTAAGAACTTAGCGTAGGCTCTATAATTGGCAGTTTTCCCGCATCCCTAGAGGGTGAGTGGGTGTTTTAAGTGCACGTGCAAGTACGATACATGCTTTGTGGTTTGTGGCTGCCCAATTCTACAGATTACCATGCGATTGTTTCTTTTGTTTAACTCTAATGTTCCACCACCTCTGCTACTTTTGGTGCTTTGTGTAGTTCGATAGATGCAGGAGGCAAATAGCTGCTTGAGATCAGTACTGCAGGATGTTTAGAGCAGCCAGCAGCCTGGACATGGGGATATTTTGGCAGAACGTGTGGGATAACCTTCCTCAGGGTCCACAAAGAAAGCATTTTAATCTTATGGGTATGAGCCTGGTGGAAAGAACCTGGGGACTTGGGCTGTTGAGGGGAAAGGAGGAGTTTGGAGGCGGCAGCCAGGAGCTATGGCAGCCATGAGCCATGGCAACTAAAACTGGGTTATCGTCTATGCTGAAAAGTTCAAATGTGTAAAATTTCCAACCTCAATTACAGCCCCAGTGACTCATAGATGCTAAACTGGTTTAAATGTTCATGTTTTTTCCAAAGCCGTTTTTCCTCCTCTTTGTAGTCCATGACCAAAGCCAGCATTCCTCATCCTGTGGGTCACCACCCAGAAGTGGGTCACAAGAATATATGAAAGGGTTGCCAACAAACTTGAAAAGTGGATTCTCCTTTAAAGGAGAAAAACGTAGGAAACTGTGGCTTTTCTCTTGTAGGCTGGCAGAGATCGATCTTGCAAGGGGTTGCTTGGGGTCCTCCATGCCCCCCCCACACACCTGGGGTATGTGGGGTGGGGAGGATCCACACACCCACTGGGGGGCTGGAACCTGAGGACAGGGGGCAGTGGGTCAGGAGTGAAGGGGAATGGGTCAAGACTGGCCATTGATGTTTAAAAATAGGTCCTAGTACAAAAGAGGTCCAAAACCACTGACCTAAGCAATCCTCAGCCTGTTGTAAACGTCTAACCCCTGAAGAAATTTCCGCCTTCATATTGTGGAGCCCTGCTAATAGGTCACTGGAGCTTTTGTTCTTACTTATTTGCTGCTGCTCGCAGTGTGACCCCAGTCCCCCTGCTGCTGTATTGGTGGGTAGGCTTATAGTTTCCATAGTTAGTGGGGTCAGAAGGGACCTGTGCAGATGGAGTCCAACCCCCTACCATGGCAGGGAAGAGTACTGGGGTCAAACGACCCCAGCAAGGTGTTCATCTAGCCTCCTCTTAAAGACCCCCAGGGTAGGAGCCAGCACCACTTCTCTTGGAACTTGGTTCCAGATCCTAACCGCCCTGACAGTGAATTGGGCGCCTCCTGATGTCTAGCCTGAATCTACCCTCTGCCAGCTTGTGACCGTTATTCCTAGTCACTCCTGGTAGTGCTCGGGGGAACAGGGACTTCCCCAATGCCTGTTGGTCCCCTCTGACTAGTTTGTAAACAGCCACTAGATTCCCCCTCGGCCTTCTCTTGTGGAGGCTGAACAGGTTCAGGTCCCGTAGCCTCTCCTCGTAGGGCCTGCCCTGCTGCCCCCTGATCATGCAAGTGGCCCTCCTCTGGACCCTCTCCATGTTGTCCACATCCCTCTTGAAGTGCGGCGCCCAGAACTGGATGCAGTACTCCAGCTGTGGCCTGACCAGTGCCGCATAGAGGGGGAGGATCACCTCCTTGGACCTGCTTGAGATGCATCTGTGGATGCATGACAAGGTGCGGTTGGCCTTCCTGATCGCATCCCCACACTGTCAGTCCATGTTCACCTTGGCATCAATGATGACTCCAAGATCCTTTTCTGCCTCTGCACTGATGAGAAGGGAGTTCCCCAGCCGTAGGTATGGTGCTAGTTCTTCCTCCCCAGGTGCAGCACCTTGCACTTGTCAGTGTTGAAACCCATCCTGTTCTCATCCGCCCACCCCTGTAACCTGTTCAGGTCCGATTTGTAGCCTATTCCTCCCTTCTAGTATACCCACATCCCCCCACATCTTAGCGTCATGTGCGAATTTGAACAGGGTGCTATTTACCCCCTCGTCCAAGTCGCTGGTGAAGATGTTGAACAGTGCGGGCCTGAGGTCTGAGCCCTTGGGGACCCCACTGCCCACATCCCTCCAGGTCCACCACCACTCTCTGGGTGCGGCCCTCCAGCCAGTTAGTGACCCATTTGACTGTGGGTGTTGACGCCACAGTCCCCTATTTTTTTAATGTGAATGGGGTGAGAGACTGTGTCGAAGGCCTTCCTAAAGTCCGGAAAGACTACGTCCACCGCTACCCCTGCGTTTAAGGATTTTGTGACCTGGTCATAGAAGGCCACCAGGTTGGTCTGACAGGACCTGCCTCTAATGAACCCATGTTGGTTGCCTCTAAGCATAATCTCCCTGCTGGCTCCTCGTGGACATGTGTCAGGATAAATAATTCTCTCAAAGACTTGCCCAGGATTGAGGTAAGACCAACTGGCCTATAGTTTTCTGGGTCCTCCTTCCTCCCTTTTTTGAAAATGGGAACCACGTTGGCCCTTTTCCAGTCCTCTGGCATCACACCAGAATAGCATGAGTGCTTGTAAAGCCGTGCCAGGTGTCCCACAATGTCCCACAATGACCTTTGCTAATTCCCTTAGCACTCTGGGGTGGAGATTGTCAGGATCAGCTGATTTAAATATTTCCAGTCCCTCCAGAAGTTTAGTGACTTTGGGAGCCTTACTGCCCTAGGTCACACAATATTCATGTTTGACAGCCTATAATTTTCAGTTCATCAGTTTAGTAACTTTTAAAATACAGTTAATCCTTTTGTTTTGTGTTGGGCTTCTTATTGCATAATTAGTTTTCCCCTAATATATTCTGATCTTGCTCAAGCATACATCTTAACTGTTGTGTCTAGGGTGGGTGGAGTGTTTTCTGCACCAGCAACAGGACAGATTCTTGAGCAAGTTCTGGCCCCTTGTCTAGAGCTGTCTGTACACAGGCTTAAAGCACTCTCCTAATAGGGGCAATAACAATCTTGATGGTGAGGTAGAAAAGGGAAACAGCTCTCCATTTGCCTGCACTTTCCAGGAGCACCCAGATCCTTTCACTTTGGGGGATTCCTTCACTTTGAGAGAAAACAGTTTCCCTGTTGCATAAGGCCCAACACTTGCATGTCACAAAGTAGCCCTACACTCTGTGAGTGTCATTCCAGTCCCCTTCCTCTGCCATGATCTGCTGCTTTGCTTTCGGCTGCCTGCCCTATCTGCAGCTGTGCTTCCTGCCCCCTCCTTGATCTTCCGTTTGCCACCCACACAGGCCGCCTCTGCCACTTGCATTTTGCTTGCTGCATGGTGGCCACCCCATCTCACCAAATGCTTCCTTCTTCTATCTTAGTTATCTGAGGGGAAAAGTAAGCAACTTCTGGTACTCTTGCTTTGCCTAAATTGGGGGAGGCAGGAGAGTGCCACAGTGTGGCACTGCAACTCCTGAGAGATGAGGACAGAAGCCAAGACAGCCTTATGAGCCAGGCGCTATGGAAGTGACTGATCTGAAGCTGATGGAGCTGTTTGCTCTTCTCATTTACTCCTGCAGCAATGTTCAAGGAAGACTGTATTTGAAAAAAGAGGAGCCAGGCTTTTGTTTGATGTCCAAATGGAGTTTTCTCTCTTCCCTGCGGCATCTGTTAATAGCCAAGATTGCAGGGGCAGGGAAGAACTTGACCCATGAACTCTGTCTCTGATCATTTATCCCACAAGATGCAACAAAGCAGAATTGATTAATAGCTTTGGAAAGAAATTACATAATTGACTTTTTAATCTTAGCAAACCTTTTGGGGAGGTGGGTGGCCAATGCAGGGAGGAAGGGAAGAAAGAAGGAAACAGACTTCTGCATAAATCTGCTTTTAATTAGCTTGCTGACGGAGAGGGGCAAGGACTTTGGGGCTAAGTACAGATAGTCAAAAAGCCCAAGGCTGAATCAGTTCAGTCTTCACAGGTTAGTTTAAGCTGCATAAATTGAACCAATAAGCAAGTGAACAGACATTCGCTTTTGATTCCAGAAATGCAGCCACATGCCTGCAGTGGCTCAGACCAGAGGCTGAGGGTACTAAAGCATGCCACCCTAGACCAGAGGCTGAGGGTACTAAAGCATGCCACCCTACTTGGCTGGAGCAGACAGCTTGGGCTAAGGCTAGCCTGCCCACCCTGTGAGGGATGTTTGCAGGGGGAGGGGTACAAAGTATCCTGGGATGCTGGGGAACTGTGAGTTAACTTTAATCTGGAGGGGATCTGGGACACAAGTTTAATAAACCTATTTAACTTAAATCAGTTAAGTCTAATACATCTATCCAGTTTTGGCCACTTTGAATGGAGTTTAAGTCTGTTCTGTTAGTGGTTTAAACCAGTTTCCAATCACTTATATCAGTTTGTGTGTTATTTATGTCCCTAGCCAGTAGGATTTGGAAAAGAACAAGGAGTGGAGCTGGAAGGAGGGGAGGAAGAAGAAACTAGATGTGCATCTGAGAAAAAGGCAAATTGCTGTTGACTCAGATACTGTACGTAAATGTGCTATTGACATCTGATTCCTTTCCATTCTTCTAAATTTAGCTTGGGAAATGTTTGTGTTTTCCCTTTACCAGAGCTGCTTGTTATTTCTTCTTAGGGGGTCTCATGCTAGCCACTCCCAGCACACACAGAGCACATTCACGTGCCCTCCCGTATGCTGCCTGAAACCTCTCCAAGGAGCCATTCACACTGACACCTCAGCTATTCCAAGCAGTCTTCCTGTTGCAGAGGGGTAGAACTTTCTCCATGACCCTTTGAAGCAGCTGTGATGGTGACAGATGGATTTCCTTCCTCTTTGTATCAGAAACCAGTACATCCCTGCACATGGGCTTCCTTTAGGAAAAAAAAATTGGCACTTTTATAGTGCCTTTCATTGGGAAACATACAAGTGCTTCACTAAGAAACAAAAGATTCATGGAAGATTCTCAGGTCAATCACTGAATTATTTTTAAAAGTACCGTTTTGTATTTGCAGAGTGCTCTCGAGGGCTACGTTTTCAGGTTAAGGATAATACCATAACCTAGAAATAAAACCTTTAAATATTATTGTCAAGAGTTTCTGCAGGGCCTTTGTGAAGAAAACGATACCTAATTCTGACTACCTGGAAACACCACTTGTGCAGCAGTAAGTCTGCCACTAAGTAGTGTACAGTCCCATAAATATCAGTGAAATCAAACCAGAGTTCAGTTTGAGAGCAAAAGGTGCTGTAATTGTCTAAGCAAGCTGCTTTGGTAATCCTGAGAAGCTGGATGCTGCTTCTGAAATAGTTACCAGTAAATTAGTGAACAAGTTGACCATCTAGACTGTCATTAGACACCAGAATCAGCACTCCACTGGGTAGAAATGCAGGCATCTTTCAGAAGCATTGTTTGTTGTGTGTTTTCTGTGTTTACAGCTTCTCATTGGGTCACTACTAGAAGGGTTTCCTTCCAGTGTTCATGCACTGCAGACCAGTTTGACCAAAACCTCATAAGGCCATCAGAAAAGCACTGGTCTGTTCTACTTGTGCCAATCCAGCTCTGAATTTTGTGGGAAAGATGTAAAAATATCAAACCTATTGCCCTGTTCCTCCTTCAAATACTAAAGTAAAATCCATCTTGGCAAAAACTGAATGTGTGTGTATGTCAGATCAAAGATGGCCATGCAGTCTGATCTGTATTAGAATAAAAATACCAGACTGGAAGGACAAGTAATCTGACATTATATTGACCATTCTTATGTTCTCTTTATTAGTCTGGGCAATGCGATTTTGTATAATTCTTTGTTCTTGTGCTGGAACAATGACACCTTGGCACAGAGGTGTGTGTTTCTGTGCTGTCACATGGTACGGCATTGTGTGAGGGTGCTGAAATATCATCTAAAGGGTTTACCCTTGTGGAGTATGAGAAGGGAAAGAGCTTACCCAGCTTGTAGCATGGAAGTGGGGCCAGCACAGCATGCTAAGGACAAAATGCCCAACTTCCTGTGAAGCCAGGGGGGTTCTTCCATTGCGCCTCTTGTTTTCTGACTGGTCAGTGACCTGGACTCTTGCTCAAAACTGAAGCCTTTTCTATCCTTGACTACTGTGAAAGGTAGGAATGGAAGATTGCTTAAAGCTTGTCTATGCGGCTTCTGTGCAGAGCTAAGGAACACCCCTCAAAGTGTGCTCTGCCTGTTCACTCCTGCTCAGTGTGTACCAGACCCTGCAGTGAGGCAGAGTAGCTGTCTTGGATTAGTCAAGCACGTGCCCAGCCTCTGCTCTCAGGTGTGCTTGCCAGCACGTGCTCAGGGATGTGCCAAGGTCGTCCGGTTTCTGGGAATTGGCATGTCTGGAGCAGAAGTAAGTGGGTGGCCTGTGCTTCACAGTGGTGATCCCGGGCTTATCATGAAAGCAGCGTGGACAATTCTTTACTGTCCCAATAGGGCTAGGTCTTAGTCACTGGGTTATTTTAGGCAAGGTGGTTGAGCTGGAATGGCAGTTGCTGGCAAGATGGTGTTGGTGGAAATCTGGTTAAAGTCTGCACAGAGAATAGGCACAGTTCTTTCCTTCCCCCCACCCCCCCCAAGCTCTCCCTCATCTAACCCCTCTTTCTTCACGCCCTACTTTGTCCACTTAAGTAGACATCCTGGTTTGGTGGCCAGAGTGTAGGGCCATTTTCATAGCCGTTGGTGAGGGTGCAGGAGAGGGACAGAATCATGGCAATGTTGTAAAGACTTTTTTTTTCTAATGAATCTTTCTGTTTAGCTTGTGACTGGTAGGATACCCAGGGCTCACAGTTGAGAGTGACTATATTTATGGCATTAGCATCCATCCCAGATAGCTGAAATTCAACCCACGAGGGTAGAAGGTGGAGCAGTGATTCTGAGCTGCTTTTTCACTCTTCTGCCAAGGATAGGAGAGTAACTCTTGCTTTGGTACCCACAGCCAGTTATGTCGATCTCATTTTGTTCTTCTGTTATCTCTGTCTAGGTGCGTTGTTGTGCTATTCAACCCTAGGAAAAACAAGCAGCACCATATTCTAAACAGCTCCAGGTGAGTGCAACTCAAACAGCTGCCCTGGTGTTACAGGGTGAGGTAACAGTCAGGTCCTCTTTTTATGGCTCTAACATAATCATAAGAATTGTAGGAGGCAGGAACCCTGCTCCCAGCTACTTCAGTCCAAAATTCTACCAGCAACAATTATCATGGGGAGAAACTGCAAACTAATTTAACTCTAGCTCCTCTGCTCATGAGTTCTTGTAGGGAAAGCTGTAGCAATGCCAGTTAGGCAAGAGCTCAGGAGGAACTTCTCTAAGGAATGGCATGGAGGCTGTTTTACTCTAACTCTGTGAGGCTTGCATAAATTTTTTTTCACCTGAGGCTTCAACCCTCCAGCTGTCAGGTAAAAAGACCTGTGTTCAGTGGCAAGTCCAGGCCTGCAGGACCCTTTCTGTGCTGCTAACACAAGGCTAGATTTTTGGATTGCAGGGAATCCCCACTGCAAGTGTTCAGTCCCTGAAAACAGAACTGCCATGCCGGGTCATTACATGCAACTCGGGCCTCCTTCCAGCTCATCCTGTTCCGCTCCCCAGTCATGGCAGGTTGCAGTGAAATCAAGTACTGGCACCATTTCATAGCATCCCATTCTCTCTCTCTCTTTCTTCATATTTTTTTAGGAAAACAATTACAGCTCTCGCTTTCTCCCCTGATGGAAAGTATCTGGTTACTGGAGAGGTAAGTGCTGGAAACTGTTTAAGAGGGAAGAGGTGCATCTTTCTTGTCTATACCGTTTTAGATTGGGGTGGAAGAAGTTTAGTTACTATAGATTGGGGGATGGGAACTATGGAGAAGACCTGGGTTTTGTTTAGTCTGCATGCCTTTTCACATGGTTTTTACTCCTAGAAAAGCTATAGAGGGAACCTCTGCACTGCTTTAGATAGGGAAATACAGTTCTGGCATTCTGTCAGTTATCTTTAGCATGACCCTGAGTTGCTACTAAATGCCTGCAGAAAGTGTTTTTTTCAGGTGTTCTGTCTTTCCATCTTGGTAGTAAAACTCCTGGGATGGTATCCTTGTGCTAAAGGTAGTGTGGAGATTAGGTAAGGACACTGACTCCACCTGCTAACATTACAGAAGGAGGAAAGGAAGGGACTGTGAATTCCTAGCTGCTGGATTGAATTTAGGGTCTTATCCCTCAGGAAATGATCCAAGACAGTAACAATGTCATGGAAAAAGTGAAAAGCCTGTGTGGAATGGAGCTTTTGGATTAGTGACAGAGATGCTGGTGTCTGTGGCTTTGGCACTGTACACTTTGCTGCTGGTGACATCTTTTGCCTTTCAAATGTCTAGGAGGCAAGCATTGCAGGTCTGGTCTGAATTAGAAGTCTAAGAAATGTATAATGTACGTGGCTGGAGTTTGGAAGTGTTGGATCTTAGAAACCCACAAAAATGTTGATTGTCTCCTTTTTGGTCACACTGGGTTTGCTGTTGTGTGTCATTAACGCTTGGTGTCACTGGACTCCATGCCTATGTAACTGACTTACTATATGTGTTACAGGTCCCTTTTGGGCCCCAACAGCAGAAGAGAGAAGTATATTACAACCCCAAGCTACAAAGCTTGAGTGCAGGCTATGGAGTTAATTGTTTTAGGCCTGGAAGCCCCTGCTTCAGTTACCAAGATGTTGGCTCTTACTAACTGGAAATCTTCCTAGATAAGGCTATAATGCTCATTTCTTTTATAGATCAAGTACAGAGGGTGACCTATGCTTTATCTTCTATAGCAGGTTACAGTTGCTCAGCACAGACGGTTAAAAATCATCCATCAAAACTATTTTTAACAACTCATTTTTGAACCCAAACATGGTTTTCATTTGGTTGAAAATTTAGAATTTTGCTATAAACACTTAAAGCCAAATATTTTATTTTCAAAAAGCTAAATTTGACCTTGATGGTTTTTGAATGACACTTTTTTTTCTCCTTGCTTGAGGTATGGAGTGAAGGTTTAAAAATGCTCATGTGCATGTGCTTTGGTCATTTCCCCAGTGATGCAAAACAAAGTGTTTCAATTTGAAACTTTGCTGAGAAATTGAATGTGGAAAATTTGGAACATGGTGAAACATTTTTCCTCCTTCCTCCATTTCCCTTTGCTCAAAATTTTTGAAAAAAAAATATTTTAACCAGCTCAGCAGCCATTTGGGTCTGTGTCCTCCTAGAGGCCTTTATTTTGAGCATTTATCTTGTCTTATAGTGTCCCCTGCTGGAGGTAGCACTTGTTCTTGGCTTAGTTCTGCCTCCTGAAGTATTGCAGTTAGAATAGCTTGGTAATTGCTGACCCAGAGGCATTCAGCTTATGCTGTCTGATTTCTAGCAAGCTCAGGTCTATTGGCTCTGTCTAGTAATACCTCAAGCTGATGCATGACTAGATTTTCTGGAGTCAAAATGTAGAAGCTGCCCCTCAGGCCACCATACCTGATAACTCTAGTCTGCAGATCTCAAATATAAAAGAAAATGGAGGTTTTCCCCAGAAGAATAAGTTTCTTGTCTGTAGGGAGCTGATGGAGCTTAATGTTGGTGAATATTACACTATTTAATGTGCGTTCAATTTGGTAAGGTCTCAAAGGGGGGGATGGAAATCTAAAAGTTGCATGTGTTAAAGGAATATAAATGCTTTGAAGAGTAGCTGTATTGAGTCTGTTCTGTCATTAAGTGTAACTGTGTCATGTTAGCAGAGAAAACTGAGCTGACCATGTTAAAATGTGACTGCTGTGGTTTTTCAGGCCATGTGACTATATTGGTAAAGCTGTGAAACAGCAGGACAATTAAACATGCTCGGTTCTGGGTTCCAGGCTTCAAGTTTTTTTGCAAGCAAATGTATTACTCCTACACACAGTCAAGTGACTTGCTTTAACCCAGACCAGAAAAGATGCATTTTGCCTTGTTGCCATGGAGATGTTATCTTGCAGGGCTACCTATTGACAGGCTTCCATGTGAAATCATGAGGAAGATGCTTAGTAGGGTTTTCTTGTCAGGCACGCATTTGGCAAGCATTTCTACCTATCCACTATTTTATTTCATATATGCTCTTCATATATATACACATTCTCGCAGACATAATGCTGGCAAACATCCCTGGAGATCATAGCCTTCTGCTGCTTCACAGATCAAATATTCTAAAATAAGGGGTGCACTCTCTCCCGCTCTACTTTCTGCCCATGTGTCTGAAACCCTAACTATGAGTGACAGCCTCTGAGTGTGAGAAGATGGCTAATGTCCCATAGTCCTTTCTGAGAGTGTGAGAGACTGTCAATTGTGGCATCAAGTTTTTGAGGTGTGGAGACCTGGTTTAAGACCCCCTAAATGCTACCCTTGTGTTAATGATTTCCATTCTCAAGAACAGAGATGGGTGAAAATTTTGGTACATTTTCTTCTAATTTTTTTAAGGGTGTTATTTATTAGCTGCTTGGATACTGGCTGAAAGGGCAAAGATAAAATTAGCTAATTCATTATAATTGTGGTCTCAGTTGTAATGCCAATAGAAGGTCTAGGGGTTGAGCTCTTTCCTCATCCTGGTTTGATAAACTGTGGCTGTTGTGTAATCTTATGAGTTAGGTTTATTGCCTTCTGTGTCCCATTCTTCCCTCCAGAGTGGACATATGCCAGCTGTTCGCGTGTGGGATGTGGCCGAACGAACCCAGGTGGCTGAGCTCCAAGAACACAAGTATGGTGTGGCCTGCGTCTCTTTCTCGCCTAGCTCCAAGTACATTGTCTCAGTGGGTTATCAGCATGACATGATCGTCAATGTGTGGTCATGGAAGGTAAGCGTACAGGAAGGTTGGTTTAATGTCATGGAAAAGCATGCGTACACACAGAGGAGAGAGAGGGACTATCAGTAAGTCTGATTATGGCGTTTAAGTCTATTGTCTTTGACATTCATAGAATCAGACAAGCTAGAGATGGAAGAGGCCTATTTAGTTGTTTAGTTTATCCCTAGGGTTGTTCCTTACAATTTACAAGATGGATGATATCTTGCTGTGGAGTCAGAGGGGTCTGGGCTGCAAGACTGTTAGTGTCTTGTGTTTTTTATAGCGCCTGGTTAAACTAATTTATCTGGGGGAAGGTGATGATGGGGGAAGGGAATGGGTTACAAGCTAGAAATCTCTCTCTTGCTCTGTCTCTTTTTGGTGAGTCCCTGTTATGGACATTCATGAATCATTTTGCTTTTGTTCTGTTTGGAATGGGAATATTATAAACCCTTTCTTTGATGCAAGGAAGAGGAATGAGAAGCACTTAAAAAGGACGGTCAGTACAGCTGTATGGAGGAGGTAATCAGGTATAACTGGCACAGGGACCAGATATGTACTGAGTGGGGGCAGTGCTAGACCAGAATACAGGCTGTGCTTTATTTTATTCTCTTTTAGATTGTATATGCAAATTGACGACATTGTATAAGTGTTTTATAATGGCAATAAACATATTGAGCCTGGGGCCCTTTGTGATATTAAGAGAACCAGATGATCATGTTTCCACTAGTTTGAGTTGGTTCCTTCCCTCTACTTCTGTCTTTACCTCTGGCAGTAACCAGCCCTCTCTAGGAGAGATGTGGGTTTTTTAAATCTTAATATGACTGTTAATTTTGTTATGCAGCTGCAGGTCTACATTCCCTTTGGTATGCTGTTAACTACTTCCTCAGCTCCCTCAGGCTACAGTTCAGATTCTCTTCATGTGTCATCTCCATTGTTAGCTAATATTTCTGACTCTGCTTTCTGAACCTGCCCAGTTCTTGTCTGAGTCTCTCTCTGAAGTTTAAAACAGCAGAGTCCTTATGTCCATTGAAAATCCAGTGTGTAATCTTTCAGTTCTTCTATATAAGACAACTGAAGATAATGATTGAAAGATGAATGTATCATAGAGTAAAGTTATTGCTTACTTAGTATGAAAATCTTTGTGCTGCCTTGATGATCCAGGTTTTTGTGTTCTTGTATTGTTTATTTCTTAGTGCTTGCTTGGGGAGTCCCTGTTGAGGTAGACACTACACATACATGGGTTGATAGACTTCCTCTGTGCCAAAGAACTTAATAGACCACTGCAGAAAAATATGGGGAGAGAGGATTATTTTTCTAATTTTCCTGATGGGGAACTTAAGTCAGAGAGCATGACTTCTGCAAAGTCATAGAAGAAATCAGTGGCAGAGCCTGGAATTGGGAACTGGACAGGAGCCCAGAACCTTCCTTTAACCAGAAGGCCATCTTTCCTCTCTCATAGGAGATAGCTGCTGTAATATCCCCTTTTCCAGTTTGAGAGGCTGATTTGGAAGTTTGGTCCTGATGAAACAAGTCTGTGGTACTTTCTGGTTCTCACAAGGGGAAAGCCCATAGCAGTTGTGTGATTGTTGATGACTGGGAGGGAGGGCTCTAAAAGCATTCCCTGTCTTCTCATTTGGGGAAGAGCTGTCTTAAAGCCCACTGCATCTGGACCGGAGACTGCCTCTGTGCTGCTGGTGCCACAGCCTTATCTTGCTCCCCTGACTCCGCAGGTCTCTCAGCAACTTGGGACAGACATGCAGCAGGCCTCTTGGAGAGCTACAGCTTCTGAGTTGGACACTGCATTGGAGGGATGGCTTGTGAGAGGGGAGGGAAGGAGGAAAAATGAGGATATGAATTGTTGATCCAAGTGAGCATTTTAATATCTCCAGTTGTTGCATTATTGGGTAATTGAATACTGCAGAAAAAGGCCCAGCCTTAAAACACACTGGCTGCGTCCAGACGAGTGTGGATGTGCGGTAGGTGGCACCACAGATCTGTCTGCAACACCACACATCACACGTGCAGGTGTTCTCCATGTTGCTACCCTGCAGTGTGGGGGGTGTTTTTTCTGGGAGATCTCGGGGTAAAAAAAAAATCTACGCTAAAAAAAAAAAGCAGGGTGGCACATGTGGTGGCAGCCCCCCTTACACCACCTTGGGTAACTTGCCATGCGCCAGAGGGCATGTGCCATGGTTGTTCCCCAGGGACAAGTAGCGGTCCCCAGGGAAGTAGCTGCTGCTTGTCCCTAGGGAAACAAACATCCGCGCTCATGTGGATGCAGCCACAGAGGAAAGAGACGAGCTTTTAATCCTCTCTTGGATACTAATCAGTGGACAAAAATGTTCAAGCACAAGGGTCAGGGAGAGGCTGCTCCTGCAGCCTGGTCATTCTCCTTGGGAAAAACCCTCTCTTGTGCTTCTTCCCTCCTGTTCCCTTGGGCGTTTGATGTGTGCATGGGAGAACTGCAACAGGCCCAAATGTCTTGCTTCTTCCTCTAGGGCTGAACAGAAGCATCTTCTTTATCTCCTCTGCTCATCTGTAATTTCATTCCACTCCCCACGTGAAGAGATTTATAGTGGTTTCCTGTGGAAAATACATACTACCTGTTCTGGATGTTCTGCCCATTGCTGCTTGGGGGTTGAAAGACCTCCAGCTGGTATTGGCATACTGTGCTTTCATTGTTTAGAAAGGGAAGTATGCTTGTTCTGAGCTCCCTGTGATGATGAAACCAATAGCCAAGGCCCAGGCAGTACTGTTACTGTGGACCCTGGTGGTTGCTGACTCATCTAGTTAAGACAGTGGAGAAGTGGGACTGGTACAAAGGCATGATGAGCTAGTTACTAGAATATGATTAATGGCTGAGGCCAGGCCTGTAGTTGAAATGAACCTCTTCAGTACTTGTATCAAGTAAGATGCTTAAACAAGTTATCTTTTTTTTTTCAGAAAAACATTGTGGTGGCAGCCAACAAGGTTTCAAGCAAGGTGACAGCAGTATCATTCTCAGAGGACTGTAGTTATTTCGTTACAGTTGGTAACCGGCATATCAAGTTCTGGTACTTGGATGACAGCAAAACCTCCAAGGTGAGAACAAGGGATGGGAAAAATGTCAAGGAGAAGCAATGAGTAGGGCATCTTTAGTAACTGGCTCTTTCCAATAGCTTTGAGGGGAGCAGGAGCCCACAGAATGACTCTTTGATTTATCAGTTGAAGTGAATGAGAGTCTTTTGGACCATGGCTCTCAAGCCTTACCCTCCTGTGGGCAGTCATTTAGGGCAGGCTGCACATGGCACCCAAACCGGGGTTTCTTATATTCAACTGCAAAGACACATGTGGCAGTTGAGCATAGTTCTACTATATTCTGACACTCTCTTTTTCAATGGCACTTCCATTTTTGTGTGCGACAATAGCAACATAGTTGTGCTTGCCATACCTGTGCTGTGCCTCTTCCTCTGATTTGGACATCTGTGATTTTGAGGGGTGCTTTTAGAGCATCTGATAGTGGATTTAGCTCCATGGCTTCCTCTGCTACTGTGTTATATCAAATTACTCTGTGTTAGTTTGCTTATCAGTAGCCCAAAGCCAAATTTATTCTAAGGTAACTTCACATTTCATATCATGAATCTTCCATTGATGCATCAGTCAGTACAGTTTGCAGCTTGGTCTCAGTCATCAGGGAAGACCAGCCATTGTTTAACCCCAGCATTGCTTCAAGTGCCTCTTATTGGCTGACGTGTATGCCAGATTGCCAGAAACAGGTACTCTTTCCCTGCGATTTGCTGCTACTGCTGGTCCTAATGCATTCTGGAGCTGCAGCAAGTAGGTCTGGCTAGGTTGATTTAGGAAGAGGGAATTGAGCACTTATGCAGGGGGATGGACATGTATGATCCTTGAGACTGAGATTGCTGCCAACCCTGTCATTCTAGTTATTACAACCTCTTTTGTCAGACTGTCTACAGCAGTCTCTACTGTAGCATGTTATATACTCTCACTAGCAGGCTGTTGTCTTTTGGCAGGTGAATGCCACAGTCCCCTTGCTAGGGCGCTCTGGTTTGCTGGGAGAGCTGAGGAACAACTTCTTCACTGATGTGGCATGTGGAAGGGGTAAAAAAGCTGACAGCACTTTCTGCATCACCTCCTCAGGCCTCCTGTGTGAATTCAATGAAAAACGACTGCTAGACAAGTGGGTGGAGCTGAGGGTAAGTTGTGTCTGCTGTCCTTGCAGATCATACCTGTTGACATGGAGTGGGAGAGACAGGGACATCTGGAGGCTGCCAGCTGCCATTAGCAGTGAGAATTGTTGACTCGTGAGGAGAATTTGGAGACCTTTAACTTGTTCCATGAAAGGGCACGCTTAGAAGGGCAGAGATGGAAATGGAGCCTTCTGTTCCAAAGCTAGCCATTGAAAGGGATTGTATTGAGGGGGCCCTCTAATTCTTGAGGTGCTGTCTGCAAGGGTTAATCCTTCAATGAATGCCCTTCTGTCTGTGGGAGGTTGGATGTGGCTCCTCCCTGTTGGGGAGGAGTTGCAGGGTCAGGAGAAGTTAGTGACGAGGGGGAGCTCTCATTCTATCGGGGACAGAGCAAACTGCTTCTGCAGTGTCTCCTGTCACCCAAGAAACAAAACCTTCATGAGTCTTAGAGTCAGTTTTTCTATGTGGTAGTGGACTTGGCTGGTGTTTGCTGGCCAAGCAGCTTGGGAGGCCTAAGATTTTCATGTTTAAATTTAAGGTAGAAAACCACAAAATGTAAAGCAAAATGGTAACCCTGAAAGATTCACCGTATTGAAGCCATGGCAAAATGGTTCCATGCTTCCCCAAATGAACTGTCTCTTCTTTTGTTTCCTTTCTGCTCTAAATTCTGCCTTTCCCCTCTTCCTTCTCTTCAGAACACCGACAGCTTCACAGTAAGTCAGAATGAAGTCTTTGCCTTCAACTCGCCCTTTCTCCATTTTCCATCATTTTTTGCCATTTGTTAAAATCCCAGCAGAAGGAAGAATACTCTCACTTTTCCCACCTTTGTCCCTCGGGAGCAGGAAACATGTTCAGTGGCTTGTGCAGAACTAGATGTTCTTTCCCAGCCTGTGTTGTGGATCATATCTCAGGAGCACAAGAGAAACGTTCATTGGTTCAGATCCACAGCTGGTGTAAAATCTGTGTAGCTCTGCTAAAATCTACAGAGGTAATTTTTAATTTGGACCCACAGAGGAGCAGGGCCTGAGTGCTGAATCTCCCTGCTCAGTAACTATTTAGCTCCTGTAGCAAACTGGGTTTAATGCTTCTCAAACAGGAGGTCAGGATTTCAGGCTTTTACTCGGTCTCAATGGCTTCATTTCGCATCACTTCACTTCACTTTGGCTTTCTGACCCTAGTCGCTTCGTGTGCTCTCATTCATGTGGTGATCTTCAAAGTGAGAGCGCTGCTTACCATTTTGGTTGGTGTTGTGTCTTCCTCAGACTACCGTGGCAAACTGCATCTCTGTGAACCATGACTACATCTTCTGTGGTTGTGCTGATGGCACGGTGCGGATTTTTAACCCTTTGAACCTTCACTTTATAACTACGCTGCCGAAACCACATTTCTTGGGGACAGACATTGCCAGCATCACTGAAGCCAGGTAATGTAAATAGGGTGGAAGGAAACAAAGGAAGCTTGGGTGGGTTAGAGATGGGGCTGCAATAATGAATTAAATGGGCTTACCTTTGCCTTGGCACCCCTGAGTTCTTACCCTGTAACACAGCTTCATTGACAAAAGATGCAGCGACTTTCATGGGATATTGCTTTTGTGAACCCAATCTCTTGCCCTTCTGCATGTTCTTTCTTCCTTCCTTCCATCTTGTGCCTTCTGTCCTCCTTTTAATTTTTTGCCCTTTCCTTTGTCACCCATCTCCTTCCCACCCCATTTCACACTTAGGTTGTTTCTACAGAGGCACTGAATTTTTCCTAAGTGTTTCAATAAGGTTGAACAGGGCAAAAACTTCTTGTGAGGGCTGAGTAAACAGTTTGAACAATTTACTGTTTATCTATTGCCCAAAGGCTAAATTGGGAGCAGGATGGTAACCCAGGGATGGAGCTGGGAATATCGCTTCGACTTTGAAGAGGTTACCTACTCTGGTAGTACTTGATCACGAAAGCCAATCACTTGCTCTTTAAAAGTGCTCTTAACTAGTCCCAAGTCTTTCATTCTTCCCAGGCAGAGGCAATCATGGGACTCCCAAGCATGCATTTGTAGGGCTGATTCCAATCCTAACTGTGTTGTTTTAAAGGAAACTGGAAAACACAGAAGTTCTTATTATACCAGTGCATACCATAGTTTCTTTGTGGAATGCCTGTCTCCAGCATTACGGCCCACAGCTGCATTCATTACTTGGCTTTCAATAAAAGAGGTCCTGTGCTTTTCTTCCCCAGCCCTCCAGTGTTTCTCCCATAGTTTGCACTTGCAAAATTAGGGTGCAGACTTACAAACCTTCAATTATTGTATATTCCCTTTGGCCCTTGTCCCCAGATTCTTCACCTAATCCTTCTATTTGCTGAGCTAGATGATATAATACTATGGCTGCAACTACCTAGGTAGGCTGATGTAAGCTCTATTCTCCCTCTTAAATCAAGAGAACCTATTCTAGTTTCCTAGGGACTATAATGGGAAAGACCCAGTAGTAATAATGTCTGCAGGAGTTGGATTCACCATGTCAATAAGGACAGTTTCACAGTTCATGTGCTTGTTTTTCTTGAGGGTGGCAGCAGGGGCAGCCTCTGTAAATAAATTACAGATAAATTTTATATGTACATTGGCACCTGCCTGTCTAGAGTGCTCCAAGCAGCATCAGTCTGATCTGCTGGGGTGAAGAATTCATATATTAGTTGGAGTGAATTGTTTCTTTGTCCATGGTGGTAGTGAATTCCTTTAATGTAATGTGAGTGACTGCTCACATTCTCTCCCTTGGCTTTTGGGATGAGAGAAGTTCCTGCGGTTAGTGATATCTGTTAGCGAAAGAGAACATTTTTGCTTGCATCTTGGAGTGTGGTGAGGGAGAGGGAGGCACAGTTCCTGAGGTAATAGAGTAAATCCCCTTATTTGGGGCCATTATTTGAGAATGATTTTTCTTTACTCAGCCGTGCCATTTTCCCTTTTATAAAGATGAGCATAAGCATGATTTCTAGCTTGTGTTTGAAGAAAATAAGTCACAAAAAGGTGAAGAAACTTGCCTACAGTTGCCCAGCAAGTTAGTGGCAGAGAGAGCAATAAAAACCAGAATTTCTGAATCCTAGTCAGCTGCACTTTACTACATGAGTTGTTCCATTTAAATCACCCCTGGCCTCTGCTTGCTAAGGTGGCCACTGCATGAATCTCCCTGGCCTCTGCATGCTAAGGTGGCCAGAACATGACTCATAATCTTCCTGCAGGGTTTTGGAGTTGAACCTAATTTGAACCTTTGCTTGGAGTTTTGCAGCATTCATAACACTTTTAAAGGACATTTTTCTTAGTTTTTGACCAGGAGACCTGAACAATGAGCAGATCTCTCTCCTCAAAATTTCCAGCCCAATTTTGCAGAGCTCAGTGTCTTTTGTAAATTACCAAACCTCTGTCCTCTCTGAGTATCTCTCTTTGTAAGTTCACGCTAGCTCAAATGCAAAAGGAAAGCATAAGGGAAGAATGGGTAGATTGCCAAGGAAGCATGTGAGGAAGTAGCAAGAACCTGCAGGGACAAAATCAGGAAGGCAAAGATGAAAAACAAACTGCATCTCACAAAGGAGGGTGAGATCAACAAGGATAAGAAGAGGAGGTTCTAGACGTATGTTGACCTCAAAAGAAGGACCAGGGAAACTATGGGCCCTCTGTTAACAAGCCAGGGTGAATTCTTTAAAGAAGATGCAAAGAAAGTGGAGCTACTCGACAGCTACTTTGCCTCAGTCTTCACAAAATAATTAAGGCGCAGTCAGATACCTAATAAGGATTATCTGGATAAGGAAGGGGACAAGATTATGGAGGAGATAACAAAATGGATGGTCAGAGAACTTTTGTTGTGTCTGACTTCAAGTTAGTAGGGCTGAAAGAGCTTCATCCCAGGGTCCTGAAGGAACTAGTAGAGGAGATCTTAGAGTCCTTAGCAATGATCTTCACGAAGTCATGAGAGATGGGTCAAGTACCAGAAAACTGGAAAAAGGCCAATGTAGTGCTTCTCTCTCTTGGTCTTTTTTTTTTAAAAAAAAAAAAAAAAAAAAGGGGATTGATTAGCTTCACCTCAGTACCTGGGAAGTTACTGGAGCATATTCTAAGGATGGCCATTTGCAAAATCTGCAATTAAAATTATATCACTGCACTCCCCACTCGTCCAATGCTCACAGCAACTGTCTTGTTGCAATGAAATGCCATGGTATGGCCCTTTGCTGGGAAACTCCCTAGCAAGTGGCTATATAGTAGCATTTTGTTGCAAATCATGTTTTTTTGTGAAAATCACTTAAATTCATGATTTTTCACAAAAAATATGAAATTGCAATTTAAACCAGGCCCTACTCATAGTGTATCTGAACTTCAACAAGGCTTTAGACAAGGTCTCACATGACCTTCTCATAAATAAATTGGAGAAATGTAGGCTAAATAAAACTACTATAAGGTGGAATAGATAACTGGCTCAATAGCTGCAAGCTATTAATGCGTTGATGGGTTGATGTCAGAACAGCAAGGGGTCTTGAATAGAGTCACAGGGATCTGTCCTGGGCTCACTGATGTTCAACGTGTTTATTAATGATTTGGATGTTGGCATAGAAAGCTTCTTGAGCAAATTTGTAGCTGACGTGAAACTGGGAAGGATTGCAAACTTGGAGGATGCGAACACAATTCAGAAAGATCTTGACAAATTGGAAAGTTGGGCTAGAGCTAACAGGATGAAGTTCAATGCGGACAAATGCAAGGTGCTACACAATGGGAGAACTAATCAAAACAAATATAAAACGGGTAATATCTGACTGGCTGGCAGCATTTTGGAAAAGGACTTGGGAGTCTTGGTAGATCAGACTATACGAGTCTGCAGCACGATGCAGCCGCACAAAAGGTGAATGCAGTTTTGGGCTGCATCAGTAGGAGCGTTAGTTACAAGACATGGCCTCATCTGGAGTACTATGTGCAGTTCTGCACTCAATATCTTAAAAAGAGCATAGAGAAGATAGAGAGGGTTCAGAGGCAGGCAACAAACATGATCAAGGGCTTGGAAGGCAAATCATAAGGGGAGGCTGAAGGAACTAAGCATATTCAGCTTGCTTGCAGAAAAGGTGCTAAGAGGGGACATGCCAGCAGTCTTCAAATACTTGAAGGACTACCATAAAGAGGGAAAGCACCTTTTTTTCTCTTGCTGCAGAGAGGAAGACGTGGACTAATGGCTTGACGCTGTAGCAAAGTAAGTTTAGATTGGATATCTGGAAAAATCTATCGACTGTTGAACAGTGACACAGTAGAATAGTCTGCTTAGGGAAGTTGTGGATTCTCCATCACTGGAGGTGTTCAAGAAGAGATTGGACAGCGATTGTCAGGGGTGATCTAGGCATACTGTGGGTATTTCCCGTGCTTCTGGGCTTTGCTGGTTGCCCCCTTCTGCCCTTTCTGTTGCATGTCAGGGTGTTTTTAAGCCTTTCCAGAAGCGTTGGGTGTTGGCTGCAGCTAAAGCTGAGGGTTTTAACTGGGGTGTGCCAATGAATCTGCTGGGACCAAAGCCAGAGGCTCCTGGCTAGGGGGGGTCTTGTCCTTCCACTTTTGGTCAGACTGATGGCCATATTTGGGATTAAGAAAGAATTTACCCCATGGCCAGATTGGTATGAACTGTGGTGGGGAGGGGGGTTGCTTTCTCTGTAATGGTGGATGTAGCCCTCTACCTGGGATCCCTTGAGCATATATTGACAATATTTCTTAGAAGCAGGACATTGACTGCTGTGGTTCTGCTGCAGGTTAAGGTGTTTGGTCTGTGTTGTCAGGGTTGATGGTAGTCTTGTGTAGAGTTTAGATTATGGTTGGTATGGGATGGTTTGGATAGGGATGATCCTGCCTGAAGCAGGGGAAAGGACTAGATGACTTCTGGAGGTTCATTCCAGCCCCACTTCTCTATGGTTCTGTGAACTCTTAATATGGTTATTTTGCTTCTACAAAGGTGGCAATCATCCAGTCCATCATGCTCCTGGAGAGGCCAGGAATTAGGTGGCAGTAGCAGTGCTGCAGTCACTTACTTCATATGGGTATGGAGTCCTGTTGGGGATTTCTTTCTGCACAGGCAGGATGAGCATCAGTGGTGTTAAGCCCTCTAGTTCCTGGTAGGGGTCAACACTGCCACTGTTTGCCCCTCCACCAGAAATGAGTCTGGATGCAGCCTGGAGGGCCAAACCAGTTTGATGTCCTTGTTCTACCACACGGCTCTGGAATTTATTTTCTATGCTGGTGTGAAGCACCAGGACTTCTCTGTCTGGGTTTTAATTTAATTTAATTTCAGCTTTTAGTTTTCCTGTGGGTAGCTGAGAGACTAGAGCAGAAGTAGGCATTTTGTTGCTTGTGCTGCCGCATTTCACTCCCACCTGTTTGTGTCAGAGATGTAAGGAGACAAAAATATTATTCTCTGCTTTCCTCGTTTCCTTGTGTTTGGACAGGGAATGACTAGGGTTCCAAAGATTTGAAGACCCTCTTGTTCTGGCTGTTTCCAGAACGTTAGTGAGGCTCTGCTAAGCCAGGGATGAACTAGGTGCAGAATGTGCAGACTGAAAAGAAGAAAACCAAATCTTGGGACCAGTTCTGCTGGCCCCTTTTCATCCAAGAAATCTCAGGCCCCTTTTGGTAGGCAGATATACTGTTCAAGCAGGTCACGTCTCCATCTTGCTTGCTTTAACCCTACACGAATGTATGGTTCTGGCTAATCCCAACCTCTAGTCTTTCAGAGGATAAGAGGTCCAGTTTTTCCTGTTTGCTCCTTGGTCTGGCTTTTCTCCAGTGTTGCACTCAGTAACCAGAATATGGTCCTATTTTTGCACAGCCGTCTCTTCTCTGGCATGACTGATGCCAAGTATCCAGACACGATTGCCCTGACTTTTGACCCCACCAACCAGTGGCTATCATGTGTATATAATGACCACAGCCTATACGTGTGGGATGTCAAGGACCCGAAGAAAGTTGGCAAGGTTTATTCTGCTTTGTATCACTCTTCCTGCGTGTGGAGCATTGAGGTAATGGTGGGCCACGAGTGGTTTTCTAGTACATGTGGTGGGTTGGGGGATGCAGGTGAGGAAAGTAGCTGAGAAACTTTCTTAATTAAATGCAAATGCTGGTTACAGAGAGGATCAACCCAAATCACTTCTTGTGGTTTTTCTGGTTCTGCTGTAACTCAGTGGAATTGGGAGCTATTGTTTGGATGTGCAGTTGTGACTGGCTCTGCTCTTTGGGTGAAAAGCATTATTGAAAAATAACGTACCATTAAAAGGCAATTTCCACCTCCCAGAAATTCAGGAAAAAGTCAGTGTTTGTTGAAACTGGTACATGTGTACCTTTTTAAGTATTAAATGTTTGAGAAGTCATTGGTGGCCTTTAAACACAAAATGACTCCTAAAATGTGTTCAGTTCAGTCTAGCTGTGCTTGATGTATAACTTTTTGAACATATGATCTAAGGGTAAATGTATGAAACATGATCAGATTTTAACTCAGATCTCACTTAACCTGTTTACCAGGTCTGTATGCATTTCCCAGCAAGGCTTCCAGTACATAAATTTAGCGTACGCTCTCTCTCTCTCTGAGAGACATGGCAGGAAGTAAGAATTTGTGTGGAGTTTCAACATTCACAGGTCATCTCAGAAAAGGGAGACTTGATAATGAGAGAAGGAAGAAAACTAGGGTCTTTATCACCTTTCTAACCTGTCCTGGAACATGACTCTTCAGTGGTATGTAAGGCTTCAAAGGACTGGGTGCTGACAGATATGAGTTACAGCAGGGAGCTGCATGGCACTTCCCAGGAAGTACCACAAATTACAGTGATCCCCCTGATCCAGCAGATGTTGCCTGTTGGGTTGTGGGAGGGAGGAAGTTGGCAGATTGAGTTTGTACCTCTGCCATAGCCCTGCCCCTGCTCCCCATGAGCTGTAGTGCTGTCTTTAGGATGGGATGGGGGAAGGAGTTCGGTTTTGGGTTTGCCCCACCTGCACTGGAGGTGGGGTGGATTAGAGCCCTCAATTCCCCAACCCACCGGGGGGTGGGGGGTGCTCCAATCAACCTGCCTTCACCGCCTCCAAAGCAGGCTGGGCAAACCCCAGACCAAACTCCCTCCTCTTCTTTCCCCACCCACTTTTCTGAACACAGCACTGGGATGCTTTAGCTCAGTCCTGTTCCTGGCAGGGACGGACAGAAGTTAATGAAGGTGCTCTGCTTTGGAGTACCTTCGTCTGAACCCTCATGTAAGGAAAGTTCATTTGTCATGCAATTGGGCATTTATAAAGCTTCCTGCAACTGTGCACTTTTGTCAGGGCATGGCTGTAGAGTGCTTTCAGGGGCTGATTGCACGACAGAACATCACTTCTGTCAGTGCCCTGTCTGGCAACAGCCCAGTGCCTCCCTCTATTGCGCTCTTTTAGAGATGAGGGATATCAGCTCTCTCCTTTCTCATTGCTGTGGAAGAAAGCAAGGGGGCTTACTGTTCTAGCCAGGGAACTCCACTCAGTATTGGTTTGTGAAAGGAACACAAATCGGTGATTGGCCAGCCAGTGAGAATAGAATTCTGGAGTAAGATCATTCCTTTCTGTCTTGTTAACTTGTCGGAAGCTGAGGCAGCAGCCATCTGCATTTGAGTTTGAAACTTACTGTCATAAAAACAAACCACAGTGACATCTCACTTTGGGGTTGTTCTTTATGTACTTCTAGGTGTATCCCGAGGTGAAGGACAACAATCAGTCCTACCTTCCCCCAAGTTCCTTTATCACCTGTTCATCTGACAACACCATTCGTTTGTGGAACACGGAGAGTTCCAACATTCATGGCTCAGCTCTGCATCGGAACATCCTCAGCAGCGTAAGAACCCCAGGCTGCCAAGACAGCTCATTTCTTGGCCTTTGGCTCATGTACAGCAATGTCAGAGTTAAGGCCCAAAGGTCATCCGAGGGAAGTTTTACAGACCTGAAGAAGGTTGTGTAGGGGCAGATCAAGTGTAAACAAAAATCTGAATATTTTGTAAATGTCTTAAAACTTGTTATTCTGAACCAGATAAATCACCTTGTCTCATCCTGTCCAGAGTGGTTTATGCCAGCTGTTTCAGAAGATGGTATAACTGTTTGTCTTGTTCCTCCCAATCCTGCAATTCATGTAATTATTTCTTTATCAGGATTGGTGGAAGAATGCTCCATGACTGATAGAGACTGGGGGCAGGGATGGGAAGAGAGTTCTAAATCCACACCATCTGATTCCTATTTCCTTCTATCTATAGTGATGTTAAATGGAAAGAAGCGCAGTACAGTGACTGGTTCCAGCTAATTGCTTCTGTTGCTGTTATGTGACCCACTCTCTAGATCCATTTCTGAGTAAACTGCACTTGGCAAAAGAAGCTACTTTGCCAGAGAGATTTATGGCGATTTACGCCTATTTGCACTGACCTTCAAGAATGCTTCATGTAGTTCTCACTGCATCCTTATTTTAGTATTTTGTAGCCTGGAGGCTTCTCTGAGGGGAGAAACAGAAGTTGTTAAATTAAATGACATCAGCTATGCTAGGGTGTGTTCTGTGATTTCCTTCATTAGGTGTAATGCATGTCACCCTTGTTCCAACTCTTCATGCTGTGGGACAGTGGGTGACATGTTCTCCTGGGGCTTGAGATGCCCAATCCTGTATGCCTTGGGAATTCCCTAGCAGGTTTGAACCCCTTAGGTTTCTAGAGCACCTGCCTTACTTAGATATGCTCCAAGGAATCTTTGGGCATGTCTGTGTAAGGGAGAAAGTTGAGGTTTCCTTGCTTATGGAGATACACCTGAGATCTCCCGAGCACATGTCCTTAAGTGAGAAAAGCCTAGGGGTTCCCCATTTATGGAGCCACAGCACAAGATCTCCCTGCTTAAGGAGATGCACTTGGGAGATGTTGGGGTTGCATCTTGGTAAGTGGGGAATTCTGGGCTTTCCCCACTTAGAGAGACACACTGGGGAGATCCCAGGGTGCATCACCAGAAGTGGGGACATGCCAGGCTTTCCATGCTTAAACAGACATCCTGGAGAGATCCCAGGGTATGTCTTTGTAAGTAGGGAACCCTGGCTTTCCCTCTCTACAGAAAAGTGCCCTGATATTCCCGGAGACATGTCTCTGTAAGCTGGGAAACTATGCAGGTGCTCCAGGGGCCTGAGGGGCACAAACCTGTGTAGGGCTTCCTGGAGCTTGCAAGATTTAGGCTCCACAAGCCTCTAGAGGAAATACCAGGGTGGTTGGGGAGCGTGAGCAGCTCCAGGCTGCTTGTGTTCTCCCATCGCAAGAAAACAGATGTCTGTCACAAAAAAGTAGCACAATCTATTACCATTTATGTCACAGCCACAAACTTTGGGCATTTATGGTGCAATAAAGGGTATGGATGTCTGTCTGTTTGCTTTGCTTTTATGCTGCCATAAAGTATTTTATGGCTGCACAGAGGTGAGGAAAGGCGATGTGAGGAAAGTCTTTTCCATTCTTAGTGGCACAGAATAAGGTGCACTCTGGCTCTTTTAAAGAAGATGGACACTGATGTTCTAACTTCCATTATATTTCCCCCCTCCCCCCCAAGCACTGGATTGGCTATCAGTTCAGATCCCTACTGAGCTTGACTGCCAATTCTTCACTTCAGTACTTCCTTGGTCTTTTCTCTTTTAAGGACCTGATGAAAATCATCTATGTAGACGACAACACTCAGTACCTGCTTGACACTGATTACAACTCTGGTGGGAGTGCAGATAAAGCTGACACGCAGGTTACAGACACAAAAGTGGGGATTCGCACTGTGTGTGTGAGCCCCAGTGGAGAACATTTGGCCTCAGGGGACAGGATTGGCACTCTCAGGTAACCCTAGGGCTTCTAGGGTGGGATGATTGTGGGACAGGGGTGAACATAGAGAAGACTGTCTTCCTTTTTCCACTCTATATTTCCATGTGGACACTGAAATCTTTTGTCTTATTTCAGAATTTATGAGTTGCAGTCCCTTAGGGAAATGCTGAAGGTAGAAGCTCATGATTCTGAGATCCTCTGCCTGGAGTACTCCAAACCTGACACAGGTAAGAAACAGAAGGGTTTTATTCCCACTGCTTGCTTATGTGGCCTGCATGATGTATTGTCGTGTGCCTGAGGTAGAGCAACTCTTTTTCTGGCTGTTATGTGTAACAAATTTCTAGTGGGCAGCTGCTGCTTTAGCTCTGAGAGCAGAGGCTTTTGTAGCACTGCAGGAGAAGGCTCTGAGTTTTTGAAAAGGCTTCCATCTCTTGCTACTATATGGACGTGGGGAGTTTAGATCACTGTTTTGTATCTTCTATTGCAAGTTGAAACCTGGGGGATGTTCCTTTGTATGCACCTGTTTTACTTGTACTAAACTTATTAGGAAGGGTGTCTACTGTGCAACTTGAAGATGCTTAATATTATGATCAAAGAAGCAAATTGCTTTTCACTAAAGGTTTTGCTTCTCTTGTAAAATCTCTGGCAGGATTTAAGCTCTTGGCATCAGCCAGTCGGGACAGACTGATCCATGTTTTGGATGCTGGGAAGGACTATAGATTGCAGCAGACT
Source organism: Crocodylus porosus (assembly GCF_001723895.1). Taxonomy (NCBI): domain Eukaryota; kingdom Metazoa; phylum Chordata; order Crocodylia; family Crocodylidae; genus Crocodylus; species Crocodylus porosus. The sequence continues at coordinate 54,204,388 of NW_017728947.1, read as the reverse complement.
CTGGATGAGCATTCCTCTTCCATCACAGCTGTGAAGTTTGCAGGTTGGAGAGCCCGTATAATTTTATTTATGCTGATATAAGCAAAATCTGCCAGGCATCAAGAATACTGTTGCTGCCATATTGTGGCTATGAAGTTTGGTAGAATTATTTAACCTTGTAATTCCTGATTTATGTGAGGTTACAGTTTAACTTTCTTCTTTCTCCTCATTTATAGCTACAGTCATACTAGCAAGCAAGGCTTGTCTTATCTTTTCCGCCTGTGGGAATTGAAATCCCTTCATATTTCTTTGGGCTAACTTAACTAATCATTTCCCCACTCCCCTGCTTTTTAACCCATATGAAATAGCTACACCCATCCATTGTTATTATAGCTGAGGGAGATTGGAACTTGACTTTGGAAAAAGTATCCAGTTTGGTATTTTTGGCCTACGGTATGGGGTAGACACTCCATTCTCCATCCCCAGCCTGCACCAAGAGGGAGGGCTGTAGTATCCAGAGAGCAAAAGCTATGCTCAGAGGAATTGCAGAATTTTTAAATGTCTACTTGCTGTCCAGGGGCCTGATGGTTTATTGAGTTCCCTTTGGAATTCTCTGTGGCTGAGCCCCCTGAACTAGTAAAAAAGACTATTCTTTCTTGAGGACAGAAAGGGCTTCTGGTGTTGTATGCACCAGCCTACACTACTGACTCCCTACAGCATAGTCAGGCATGGCTAGTTGGAGCTGTAGACGGAGGAATGAGGACAATGTAATAAACAACGGTTCCACTGTTCCTGTTGTGTTTACTTGTTGGACCCATTTCTTTTTCTTTGTTCCAGCTAATGACGGGAAGGTGAGGATGATCAGCTGTGGGGCGGACAAGAGTATCTATTTTCGCACTGCACAGAAGGTAACCTTTTGTTACTGCTGTCATCCTTTTCTGTAACGTCTCCTAAAGGGAGCTGGTCTGAGGCAGTGTTGCAGTAGAGGTGGCATAGGAGCTGGTTGCTGTTTCAGTTGCAGTTTATTCCAGTGTGTGACTTGGTGTAGGAAGTTATAGTGGGTGCTTAATTTGATGGTGGGAGCAATTTACAGCTGCTTTCAGGTACAGCCTCTCAGCAGAAATCAGGGCAGGGAATGATTGAGGACTCCATTCTTTCCCTTAGGGGGTCACTGTAAGGAATGTCATGAGAGGACCAGCTGTGGAGAGGTGTTTATTGCATCTCCAGGAGTCACTGTAGGGAGTGGTTGGCTCGTGTTGACTACATCTGTAGAGAGGTAGGGGGACTTGAGCATGTTTAGTGACTTGACTTTCTTTAATTTTTTATCCTCTTTGCTTAGACAGGGAATGGGGTTCAGTTTACTCGGAGCCACCATATTGTTAGAAAGACTACTTTGTATGACATGGATGTCGACCCCAGCTTGAAGTATGCTGCTATTGGCTGTCAAGACCGTAACATCCGGTAGGTTTGTTTTGTTGCCTTATTCTTGCACTTCAAAAAACAGTTAGCAGAGAATATTTTCCCCTACGAGTCATTTAGTGTAGTTTTTCTTAGAATTTGAATTCCTAAAGTGTCATCTTCAGGTCCCAGCGAGCCTGAGTTCTCTTCTTCTCCCCAGTAGTGAAAAACCATGTATATTTCAAGATGACTTTGAGTCTCTTAGCCTGTGGTTGAGGTTCATGCAGGGGAGAGGCTCTCCTGGTTGAGTAAGTGACTGTGCTTTCCTATGGCACGCATTCTTTTCCCTGAAGTAGCTTTTACCATCACAGGAGTGTCAGACAAAATAATGTGTGTTTCTGTGAAATCTGTTGAATTGGGGGAATCCAAAGCTGGGGTTAACTGTTGCTGTCCTTTAGCAACAGATGTCAACTGGAGTTGACACACTGCTTCTATTTTGAAATTTCTTCCAGTCTTTAATTTTTCTATTTACACTTGCTGCCCCCAGTGAAAAAGATACTTTTTCCAGTCCTACAGTGGTACCCTTTATTGTATGCTGATGAGTTTCTAGGAGGTGACTTGTTTTATACCCTGCTCCAACAGAAGTTCTGCCTCCCAGCTTCCCTTCATCTCCTGTAACAGCACTCCTCAGAGATGGTCTTTCAGTAGTCTTAGTTGTGTGGAATTTGCTAAGCGTCATTCCTGATGCATCGCCAGTGGCTATCATTCAGTGCCAAAAAGCTAATTCTTTTCTGCCTGCTCCATCAGTTTCCTGAAACCAAACATACTGTTTGCCTAGTCAGTTTGAGACTTAAGTCAGAGTTTTAATTCAGATAATCTATTTTGTATTGTAATTTTGGGGCCAGCATGCTAGTTTCCAAGTTATACATTTAACCACTTGAATGATTTGAGCTATATGAATTATGGCCAGTATAGTTTCTTGGAATGGCTGTTGGCTCTATAGCCCCCCACTCGGTTGTGTGTGGGGGTGGCCTGCCATGGAGAGAAGAGAGGGAAGGGATCTTGTGAGAAGTAGTGGAGAATGATGCATGGGTGTAATGAGTTGTTTCTTGTGTTCCCCTCAGGATTTTCAATATAAGCAGTGGGAAGCAGAAGAAGTTGTACAAGGGATCTCAAGGTGAAGATGGCACCCTCATTAAAGTAAGACCTCCAAGAATTCAAACATAACCTTTTTTATTTTTTCCCTGTTCCTTTATCCTTTTCATCACTCTTCTGAGCTAAATCCAGTACCCTGGAATTATGTATGGGTCTAGAGTATTGTGATATGTAAACCTTTTCCCCCTGAAGTGCTAATAAGGGACATATGTGCCATTTTTTCTTTTACTGAATTTGTTTGACTTTTAGTACATATTAAAAAGTTCCCAAGTAAGACTCTTGGGACCTAAATCATAATTAAAAACAAAACAAAACACCATATTTACTTGAGTATAAATGACCCTGAATATAAAATGATGCCCTAATAATTAGATTCTATACCTAGAAAGTCTTAAAAATTTGTTATAATTTTGTTATAATTTTCCAGGTATAAAATCTGAGTATTGTAGGGTTGTTTTGAATCCCCACCCCCATTGCTAAAGCAGGGAAAGCAGTGGCTGGGAGGGAAGGGGAGTCAGGTGCTCCCCATGCCCTCAGCCTCTGTCCTTCCCCTAACTCCCCCCTAGTCTCTGCCTCTTTTTCCCAAACTCCCTCCAAGTCTCTGCAGTCCTTACTATCAGATGCTGTTCAGGCTGAGAGCACTGCAGTGGAAGAAGTTCAACCCTTGCTTGGCCTTGCAGCAGTGTTAACATTGGGAGAAGCAGCAGAAAGCGTTTCCTTGTGCCCCATGCCATATTCAACTTGCGCTGGAGCCAAGCTGTGCCTGACAGTAAGGGGGTGGGCTGGTGGGCAGAGGCTATGGAGAAGAAATAGCGAGGAGAGAGGGCCAAGAAGGCTGCTCTGGCTCTGACTGACCCTGACCTGGGCTCAGGCCCAGAGCCAGAGATACACAGCCTCCTGCTTCTCTCTCCACTTTGTATGTGAATATAAGACAAGGGGCTTTTTCCATGCTGGGGGGGACGGGGGTCAGACTTTGTTTTATATTTGACTAAGTACATGTACAAAAAAAGTACTCAGCTGGCAGCTGTTTCTCACCACAGATGCCTAAAACAATTAGTTAAAGATGAAATCAGAATCCAAACCAACCCTCCCTTTGCTTTCTTATACATACTAGCCTTCAAGTCCCAGCAAAAGCCTTGAAAAACACACTTGGGCTAACTGACATCAAAACATAGACTAAGTGAATACATACTGCATTGTGCTTCAAACTGTGTGTTGTACCAAACTTTCTTTTGAGCCAGTGTGGCAGTTGCTGGAACTGAACCGATACTTGCTAGCAGAGTTTGGTCTCTTATGTGCTACTTGCAAGAACCAGTCACTTCTCCCTATTAGCTGTAGAGGCACTTTCCAGGAGGACCTTGCCGTGTAGAAGGCTGTTGCGTACTCCTGCCTTGATGTGGTTCTTTTCCCTGCAGGTTCTCAGATGCTGATGAGAAGCTTGTATGTGATCCCTCCATCCCTTAGGCTCTGTTTAGGAAGAGCTTGTTCCAGCCCTCTTGGTTATTTGTGTTAAGATTACATGTTGGAGCTGTCAGTGGTCAAAGTTAATGAGGAATTTACGAAGCCCTTGAAATGCTAGGGTGTTGCCCAGAGAGTGATCTTCACACAAATGACATGCAGAAATGGCGATGAAATCAAGGCAGGCTCTCACAGGAATGCCTTGCTCTTCTGAGGGACTTGCAGTACTAATGCAAGCTCTGGGTTCAGATGTGCCTCTGTCCTCGGATACTGCACCACTTCATTCTGTACTCCTGGAAGACATGGGTGGTTTGGGGATGGACATGTAAGAACACAGCTAAATTATGATATCACTCTTATGACTTAGTACACTTGAAGTCTTGTTCCCAAAGACGAAAGGCAAGTTGACTTCAACAAACAAATCTGTTAAGTTAATTTACTGCAGCAAAGCCTCAGGCCATTTTCCCTTTTCTGTCAAACATGTGTCTCCTGTATGTTTTCGTTGATGGTTTTTTCTTTTTCTCTTTCTTTTTTTTTTTTTTAATGATTATTTCTACTGGGGGAGGTAAACTCTCATTTGATTTAATGAAAATAAATGCATTGTTTAAAAAAGAAGAGTTGCCCTTTCTGCTTTTGCATAAACCGAGCTACATGGTTTGGTTTTTTCTTTTTTGCAAACTTGATAGTTTTCCCTTTTCCCACAGCATTTATAAACTAGGGCACTGAACATGAAAAATTGCTGCTGTACCTTTTAACTGAACACCTGACTTGATCAGTAATATCTCTGTGGCCTCAAACTGTAAAATGTTGCTGATGGGAGGTGGTTGGGTTTTTTTTAATATTGTGTGTATTTGCTTTGCTGACATGGAGAGAACCCTGTGATACAGAACACTAATATTGTGCAGCTCATAATTTTTCCATTTTTTTCCTTTACATATTTAGGCTAACTATTTAACGTGGTGATCTCTTTTGATGCTTCAGTATAAACTTATTTGGAGCCTGGCACTCTGAGGTTAAACATTTTTATATAGCATATAATTGGGACTTAAAAATGCTGCAATAAACTGAAATAACTGCTATTAAAAGCACAAACTCTACTAATCCAGACCCCTTTTATTTTTGAATTTCCGAAGTTCTGCAAAACACAGATATAGTAAGAGCTCCAATACAGAATTTGCAGAAATATTAACAAAGCAAATTTTAGAATTACAAGAGTAAGCATGTTAACAACTTCTTTGAGTATTTATTGCATTGCTGTTTGAGCAGACTAGTTTCCATGCTTGAAGGCTCAGGTTTTGGAGATGTTTTGTATAGGTTTACTAGCTATGACTATCCTGGGGTTGGTGTGGCATAAACTGTTAAAAAAAAATGAGCTCTGTTTATTATGGGAGGGAGGAGGAAAAAGGGGAATTTGATCAGAGCATTACAGCAAATTCACATCGGTGGTGGAATCTTTAAAGATAATCAATTTCTTTTTCGGATTTGGTTGGAAAAGCTGTGGGTTACCTGGTATTTTGAGAATAAGACTGGAGATAGCTCTGCGAAGGGTTTTAATGGGTGAGTTGGTGGTTAGGTGTTTGTCCTGGGATGCTGGCAAGGGACACATGCGAGTCACTCAGTAGTTTTGCTGCTGATCATGACTAGTTTCTATGAAGATGAATGGTGGTTTTTGCTGTGTCTAAGTGTGTCATCCTTACTGAGTGGCATTTGTGCTGGCAAAAGGCAGGGTAGATTTGCAACTTTATAGACTAAATCAGAGATGTATAGTATAAGGTTTCTTAAGCAGAGGGCTTACTTCACCAGGTGTTATGAAAGGACTGCAGGAAGCTGTGATTAGAATAGAAAGGGTAGAAAAGGGGGAGAAAAAAAGAGAGGGTGCTGGCTAAAGAAGCAAGATGGCTAGGAGTCAGAGTCAATAGACTGAAGGGACCTGTAAAACCATCAAGTCTGGTCCCCTGCCATAGACAGGAGGTTAAAGAGCTCAAACTAGCTCAACGACGTACTTAGTTAGCCTCCTCTTGAACACCTCCAACGATGGCAACTGCACCACCAATGCCAAGAGTGTGTTCCAGGTTCTAGTTACCTGGAGAAGTAGGTCTTCCTTGTGTCCAGCCTAAATCTTCCCTCTATTAGTTTGTGACCATTGGTCCTCGTCCTCCAAAGGGGTACCTTCCTGAAGAGTTGCTCCCCCAGGTCCTGGTGTTCTCCCCTGACATATTTGTAGGTAGCTATCAAGTCACTTTGCAGCTCTCTTACCCAAACTGAAGAAGCCCAGCTCCCTGAGTTTCTCCTCATAGGGCCTATTCTCCAGGCCCCTAACCATGTGGGTGGCCCTTCTCTGCATCCTCTCGAGTTTTATCTGCATCCTTTTTGAAGTGTGGTGCCCAAAACTGGGCACCGTACTCCAGTTGCGGCCTCACCAATGCTGAGTAGAGAGAGAGAAGCACCTCTTTGGATCTGTTGACAACATATTAGCTGATGCACGCCTGAATTCTGTTTGTCCTGCCGGTGACTTCCTCACACTGTTGGCTCATATTCATCTTCTGGTCGATTGTGACCCCCAGGTCCTGTTCAGATGCTGTGCCAGCCAGTGGGCTACTGCCTATCCTATAGTTGTGGTGAAGGTTCTTCCTACCCAGATGAAGGACTCGGCACTTTTCCCTGTTGAACCTCATCTGATTCCAGTCAGCCCATAGAACCAGTCTGTCAAGGTCGTCCTGGATCTTTACCCTGTCCTATGGTGTGCCCACAGCTCGGTATCATCTGCAAACTTAATCGTAGAGCGTTCCACCCCCTCATCCAAGTCATTAATAAATAGGTTAAAAAACACGGGTCCAAGCACCAACCCAGGGGACACCACTGGAGACAGTTCTCCAGGATGAGGCCATTCCATCAATTTACATCTCTCTGGGACCAGCCTTAAAGCCAGTTTTCCATCCACCTCACTGTAGGCTGGTCCAGGCCAGTACCCTCCAGTTTGATTGAGAGAATTTCATGGGAGACTGAATCAAAGGCCTTACTGAAATCTAGTAAAACTTGGTCGTAAAAGGACACCAGGTTTGTTAGGCATGATCTACCCTCCACAAAGCCAGGCTGCTTGTTTCTTAATTCTGTCAGTTACAAGGTTGCGATTGATGGCCTCTTTAATAATTTTTTCAAAAGTTTTTCCAAGGACTGAAGTCAAACTGACCAGTCTGTAGTTGCAGGGTCATCCCTCCTCTCTTTTTGAAAATGGGCATCAGGTTGACCTTCTTCCAGTCATCTGGGAACACCCCATGACTTTTTGAATATTTTTGCCAAGAGCCCTGTTATGAGTTCAGCCAGTTCTTTCAGGACTCTTGGATGTAGGTCATCTGTCCTGGTGGACTTGAAAACGTCCATTTGTTCTAAGAGGAACCTCACCTGTCTGGGACTGATTTCATGTTTTCTGTAGGCTTCCCCGTGTTCTCTGGGCCTCTGCATGGGTTCACAGCTCCTGTTAACTTTCTGAAATACCAATGTGAAGTATTTATTAAGAAGCTCTGCCTTTTTGTGGTGATCAACTGTGGCCTGTCCCTCTGTATTCGGTAGGGGTCCCACAGTGGAGCTTGATTTTTTTTTAATTTTTTTCCTTGCTCCCCTTGTACCTGTAGGAGGACTTTTTGTTTTCCTTTATTTCGGATGGCAGCTTGATCTCTATGCCCGTCTTGGCTTTTCTGTTATCTTATACCTGCAGACTCAGGTTATATAGTGAACTCTTCTCTAGTGGCTGAGCTGTTTTTTCCATTGATTATATGCATCTTTTTTCTTCAAAAGTTCTCTAATGTCCCTGTTGAGCCAAACCAGGTCTCTTGGCTCCTTTCCCACTCTTTGATTTTATGGGAATGGCCTCTTTTTGAGCAGTGAGAATTGCTCTCTTGAAGAGGCACCATTGCTCCTGAACTCTCAAATTGTCCAGTCGCTGATTGCAGAAGGCCTTTCTAACTAACCTCCTGAGTTTGTCAAAGTCCGCCCTTCTGAAAACTAGGACTTCTGTTTTACTAATTGGGATCCTAGCCTTCCAGTGGATCGTGAACCTAATCAGATCGTGATCACTGTCCCCCAGAGTACCTTCAATCTTCAGGTCCTCTACCATGTCCTCCCCTTTGGTAAGCACTGATTCTAGAGTGGCTGTACCTCAGTTGGTTCTTTGGCAACCTGTGACAGGAACAGGTCATCAATAGTTGCTAAGACATTGGCTGACTTGCTGGAGCCAGCTGAATGGTCCTCCCAACAGATGTTAGGGTAGTCGACCCATCAGGTCTTTAGTTCTGGTTGCCTCAGTCAATTCCCTGGAGAATGCCTGAAAAACAAAGCAGTCAACTCACTGAGGAACAAAAGGGTTATTAAAAACTAATCCAGGTAATAGGATACCTGGATTAATACTCCCACCAGGGGAGACGCCTTGTTGGACCTAACGCTGGCCACAGAAGACGACCTGGTGAGGGGGCTGCAGGTGCTCGACCACCTGGGCGACAGAGATCATCACCTGCTGGAATTCACCATCCAGTGCAAGGTGGCAAAGGCCTGCAGCAAGGCAGCAGCCCTAGATTTCAGGAGGGCGGACTTCAATGAACTAAGGAGAATAGTCAGGGAAGCACTGAGGTCC
>NW_017728947.1:54168996-54195031 GCF_001723895.1 Crocodylus porosus | reverse complement strand
GACTTGGATGAGGGGGTAAAAAGCACCCTGTTCAAATTTGCTGATGACACTAAGATGTGGGGGGATGTGGGCATGCTAGAAGTGAGGAATAGGCTGCAATCGGACCTAGACAGGTTACAGGAGTGGGGGGATAAGAATAGGATGGGATTCAACACCAACAAGTGCAAAGTGATGCACCTGGGGAGGAAGAACCAGCACCATACCTACAGGTTGGGGAACTCTCTTCTCGTCAGTGCAGAGGTAGAAAAGGATCTTGGAGTCATCACTGACTCCAAGACGAACATGGGCCAGCAGTATGGGGATGTAGTCAGGAAGGCCAACCGTACCTTGTCATGCATCCACAGGTACATCTCAAGCAGGTCCAAGGAGGTGATCCTTCCCCTCTATGCAGCACTGGTCAGGCCGCAGCTGGAGTGCTGTGTCCAGTTCTGGGTGTCGCACTTCAGGAGGGATGTGGACAACATCGAGAGGGTCCAGAGGAGGGCCACTCGCATGATCAGTGGGTAGCAGGGAAGGCCTTATGAGGAGAGGCTACGGGACCTGAACCTGTTCAGCCTCCACAAGAGAAGGCTGGGGGGGATCTAGTGGCCTGTTACAAACTAGCCAAACTAACTCTAGGGGAGACCAGCAGGCACTGGGGGAGTCCCTGTTCCCCCAAGCACTGCCAGGAGTGACCAGGAATAACGGTCACAAGCTGGCAGAGGGTAGATTTAGGCTAGCTATCAGGGCAACCAAGTTACAAGAGAAGTGGTGCTGGCTCCTACCCTGGAGGTGTTTAAGAGGAGGCTAGATGAACACTTTGCTGGGGTCATTTGACCCCAGTATTCTTTCCTGCCATGGCAGAGGGTCGGACTAGATGATCTATTCAGGTCCCTTCCGACCCTAGAAACTATGAAACTATGATAAGAATCTGTAGTTTAGGTTTTGACCATTCTTAATACAATCCAGTCTGTGGATGATTTTTTCTTCTGCAATTTCCCATTCAAGTTTTTTTAATGTCTTATCGTCTAAGAACAGCTGATGTCAGAGTGGACCTTTCAGATTCTAATGTTGTCAGGACAGCTGGGCTTCAGGTCATTTTAAAGTGGGAAAGTCTGTTAAATTGGGAAGCAGATGGAGAACCTGTAGCTGGCCAGGCATGGGACAAAGTGCATCATCATTCAGCACGCAATTACTGCCCGGTGACCCATTTGGACATTATGGTTTAGTCCAGGGTAGCCAACCTGTAGCATGGGCAGCCTCTCTGTGGCACGTGGCAGATAGGAAGGGGACAGAAAGCAGAGGAGCAGGAGAAGAGGATCGTAGTGGCATTTGTAGAGAGTTTGGGCTAATTTTGTTGGACACCTGCCAAAAAGGTTGGCCCTCACTGGTCTAGACTGACTCTAAATGTCTTTCTCTGAACTTTCTGTTGTCTTGGGCATTTCTTGGGAATCTAAGGCACTTTTCTCACCAGCCCTCTTTGTCTTCCATATTTCCCAACCAGGTACAGACTGATCCCTCAGGTCTCTATATTGCAACTAGTTGTTCTGACAAGAACCTTTCCATCTTTGATTTCTACTCTGGCGAATGTGTGGCCACAATGTATGGGCACTCAGGTGAGTTGCAGAAGCTATTTTTCTATCTGCTGATTTAATGTTTGTATAATGGTGGTCAGCATAATGCTGACTAGCTCTTCTGCATTTTTAGTTTTCAAAAAAGCTTTGCATAGAAAACACGATTCTTAATAATTTTTTAAAAATCCTAAACCTTGGAATCTTTTGGGGTCCTTTGAGACAATTGAGGGCTAGCTCAAATTTTGATGTCCAAACATTCCATTTCAGTTTTATGTTAAAATGACCTATTACTTTTTAATGTTTTTAATATATTAGCTGTAAAACTGGTTTATTGTTAATTCTCTTGCTCTGTTGGCAGATTACACCTCTCAAAAAATCTTGTGTCTCTCTACAATAGCCCTCAACGATACCCTGTTTTATGTTGGGAAGATGTTTCAATCTTGTTTGTTCAGTTATGGGGTTTCTCATGCTGTTATATACCTCAATCCTGGTCTGCAGGGACTATGGTCTTAAATATGATGTGGGAGTTTGCGTATCTTGGCTCCATGGAAACATGCTGGATGTAATCAGTATTTGACTGCTGAGCTGAGCCCAGCAAATCCATTTAGCTAATGATATGTGCTGCTCACTGGGGTAGTTCAAGAGTTGTTCTTTGTTTTATTTCACACAGAGATTGTAACTGGGATGAAGTTCAGTAATGACTGCAAACATCTGATATCTGTCTCTGGTGACAGGTAAGCAAGCAACAGTCTTGTGGTTGCGAAGTCCCTCTTATCTGGTAGAGTGGCAAGTCGTTATTTTGTGCCATCTCTATGTGCTAGGGTTAAAGCACCTCCAGGGAGGTGGTAAAAGCATAAACATTTGGGGCACTACAGTGTAGTGGTAGCCCTGTTATAGAGTCCAAAACCACCTTTCTGTATCCTAAATCCCAGTGTGGTACTGTGGGCAGGCTGAGCTGTGCTTTAGTTTCTTTTTTTTTAAGTATATTATATGTCCCTGTGAGGTGCCAGTATCAGTGGACCCACGAGTTCATGGGCTACTTCCTGCTAGCATAGCCTGAGGCACAAGCTCACCCTTCCGAGGTGAGCAGTTATAGGGAGGAGCCAGGGCTCTTGCTTGGTAGCCATGTAGAGGAGCACAGAGTATGAAATCCTAAATGGTGGTGCTGCAGATGGGCTCTGCAGAAACTGAGACATGGGATCTCTGAGGCTGTGATGCCATCTGGAGCTGCTGTCTAAGACTGTTCAGGGCAGTATTTAAAACACAATTGTAACCATAATAAGAAAAGAGACTTGAGTAAAGAGAGGTGTATGGGGTTCTGTGTTGTATATATCAGTGTCTGATGTTGTATTGCATCACTTGGCTGTTTCTGGATTTCATTCAAGTTAAACAGTCTTCTCTCCCAACTTACCCACCTTGTGTGTATTAATATAAATCAGGTGCAGTGTGTTGGGGGAAGCATTCACTTGTGCTCTGCTGCTTTATAAAGGAGTGAATTCCAGATGCATGGAACAAGTGGGGGATGGAGCATTGCTAGGTTTTAACTGTGATGTCACCCCTTGTTTTAAATGTATAGTATTATCCATTTACCCCATACATGTTGTCCTTTGCTGATCACATTAAATAAGACAAGAACATAAGGAAGGTATGGAAAATGTTGCTAAGAAATGAGAAGGGATTATTTGGAGAAGTCAGTTTTAAGGAAGGGGCTCCCCAAGGCCCACAGGATTGGCCATGAGGACAGAAGGAGAATTCCTGCCACATGGAATAGCATGATGGAAGGCATGAAGTAGAGAGAGAGAGAAAAATAAGGGGCCTGAATAAGGCAAAAGGATTGGCAGGCGCTCAAGGGGCAGTACCGCAGGAGGAGCTGAAGCACAAAGGTGGATGGGGAGCAAGGTTATGAAGGGGTTTGTGTATCAAAGCTGGGATGTATTTATTGGTTTATATTCAACTGTTCTGCATTTCCCTCTAGCTTTGACCTGCTATTGGAGGTGGAGGGGATGGAAAGATAAATCATGAACAGGCCAGGCTTGCCTTTTGAATTTTAATTCATGCTCTTGGAATCGCCTCCGTTAATTCAACTGTTGTGTTTTTGAGAGAGAGGGAGCTGACCTTGAAGGAAAGTAGCTGGCCAGCCAGCTCTGGGTTTCCAAAACCTCAGGTTGTTATACCTCCTGGCTGCCAGACCTCACAACTTTGCCTGTTCTTTAAAAAGCTGGGTGTGGTGTTCCTAGACCCGAGTCTCTGGGAATGCTATTAATTCCTGTTTGGAGTCCAAAGGAGCACAACACTTTTGAAAACATAATACTGTCATTTTCTCTCTTCCTAGCTCAAAACAATTGAGTGGAAGAGGGAGATCATTTAACATTGAGAAAATTGATCATTACTGAAATGCAGATCATTTTATTTCCTACTAACTGTAAATGTTATGAGGCTATGATACGTCCTAATGTGAGAAGGAATTGTATTTCTTAGCTTTTTGCTTCAACATCCTGGTGCTCTACAGAAAATTTTAAAGGACATACAAAATCACACTGTGAAGCATCTTTTATGAGACAAAAAGCCTGTGTTGCCCAGTTCACCCTATGCTACCAGGCTTGAGGTTGGAGAGAAGTTTCTCTGGAGGCCTGACTGTCAAGGTACCATGCACCCTGGTGGTGTCCTCTTGACTCTTTGGAGAACTAGCTTTTTTAGGCTAGTTCTCCAAACCAGAAAGGACTGTTCCTAAATTCACCTATAAGGAATATTAATAACCTGAATTGAAACAAAGCTTAACCCACCCGTTCTCTTTTCTCACTTGCAGCTGTATCTTTATCTGGCGTCTGAGTTCTGAAATGACCATCAACATGCGACAGCGACTAGCTGACATGAAACAAAGGGGGAAGCAGGTGGAGAAATCGCCACCTCGCAAGACGACAGGACTTAGCAGGTGAGGAGGGCCGATACAAAACTATGGGGGATGCTGGCTACTATTTCATATAGGAGATTTGGGGTAGTTGATTTTAAGTGCTATTTGGGTTGTTGGTAATTCCTATCAGTAGTATCGTTTAAGTTTTTTCCTTTTTATCATCTTTGTCTTCATGCTGCTTTTTTTGGCTGCTTGTTCTGTCTTTCAACATTTGGATTTAAACACCCGACTGTATGATTTGACAGCTACATTATTTCATTCTGCTTTGCAGTCTTTACAGAATGTCACATCTCCTTTAATCTATTTTTTGGAAGATGATGTTAAAAACATGCTGTACAAAACAGCACTGAGAGTGGTACACAAGCATCCTGTCTAGGAGAGCGTGATCATTTAAGAATAGAGATTTGAGGTGCCAGGCTAAAGCTTCACCAATCAAATTAAATTTTATGCAAAATACACACTGGAAAATACCTGACATTTTTCAACATGGCAAACACCTATAATTGTTTGTGAAGGGTGATAACAGGCTTTATGGTAATTATCTCCTTTACAGGAATGAAAGCTTCAGAGAAGGTTACTGTTTAAAAATATAATTCCATAAGAATTATTTGTCTTGGTCAGTTCCTCCCCACCTTACAGTGCAGAATAGAAACCGTGAGCTAGATCTAAATTTATCTAGTGCTCCTACTTTGAAAAAAGGTGCTTAGATACAGAGCTTTGATTTCAAACAGAGCTAACTTGGCTGCAAGGGCTAGGGTGTTTTTAGGGGTGCTGGTCAGTTTAGTGGCTTAAGCACTGCACTCGCAGTGGCTGATATGACAATAGTGGGGTGGAGGAGGGAAGCATCTGCAGCTCTGGCAGGCTTGCATGGTACCAAAAATGGGTGTTGAATCCATTCTTCTCCCCCAAACGGCTAAAAGATTTTAAAATCTGAATAATGAGTGTCGAAACATCAAAGGTCTCGTCAGACTGGTTGTTTGCAAGTATTGCAAGAGCCTCCCATTCTCTGGGAGTTGTTGGAACAAGTCTGTCTGCGTAGTTTCACTCAGGATCCTTGGGCCACTCTCCTCTTTGGAGCATCTCTTGTTTGACAAGTGTGCCATAATTATTCTGGGATGCTTCAGTACTGAGCCATGAAGCCAAAATGCTTTAGCTGTAAAGCAGTGTGCTTTTTATAGCAGGCTCTCCATAATTCCAGCAGCTGCAGTTTTGCCTGACTGAGGTGCAGTCTGTGAGGGACGCTCCCAGTTTCATTTGGCACTAGGTGAGACACATTTCTGTCACATATTCTTGCTGGAGGGTGGTGCCAATGCCACGCCAGTCCCAGCAATTTAGGAAAACTTGCTTTGTGACCTCTTTACTAGAGTGGAACCTTCTGATTTGGTGAGTTTTGAAGCTTGTTTTCAGTTCTGAGCATTTGCTGTGGTCACCAAGTATTGACAGAGACATAATACCAGAGCTTTATGGATTGCTGGTTGAATTTGGAGGGAATAACTCATTGTGTTCAGCATCACTGTGTGGCATTGAGGAACTGAGGATCTGGAGTAAGAATCCCTGTTTAATACATGTGTAATACCTCTTCTGGTTACTTCTGAATCTGTTTGTAACCTGCTATGTAGAGTTGGTTTAAATCTAGATGGGTAAGAGTGTCCTCTTATTAGTGGCCTAGGCATAAGATCCACAGAAACATTAAGGTTCTCCAGCCATGGTGTTATATGATTTGATTTTATTGAACTGTGTATTGTACTGTATTGGTTAAAGTAGGTCTATTACCAGCTGGGTGATGCAGCTTCTTTCACATTCTAAGAGCAGTCAGGGAACGGAGGCTTCAGAAACCTGACGACTTGAGAGCTCTACTTGGACTGTAGGGAGCTGAAGACTCATTAGCTAGTATAACGTTGTCTTTATGCAGCTATCACAGGTCTAGCCCAGCTGAGTATTGCCTGATATTCATGTTGTCTCCTTATGTAATAATGAATCTCTTTTGAAGAACATCTTTTTATGTTCCCATTGTTTTCTTTTAGAGTATATAAATATCCCTTTGGGTTCTGCTTCTCATCATGAAAATCGCTGGTGTGTTCTCCCTTCCCTCAGTGACGATGAGTTATTTTTTTAATTATTAGGAGAAATGTAACCTGTACTCATTTGTACTGCTAGTGCATTTGGGTTTTTAGATGTTTATGGCTTCAGAGTTGGAATTGCAAAAAGGCCTGTATATTCTTGGTTTTGGTCTCAGCAGGCATTTATTGTTCAGGGAAAAATATTTCCTCTCATCATTTGGAAGAGAGGTTTTACACTGAAACTTTCCACTGTTAGATCAAGGATTATAAACTTATGTGTTAGGGGAGTGTTTATATCTCTAAATCCCCTTTTCTGTGATGTTATTGAAGACCTCTCTTTAATAGCAGGAGATAGACTTGATTTAATTTTGGATAATGTTTCTAAAAGTAGTATTGCATATACTCTATGTGCTCTTGGGAAGCTGCAGTTGTTCTCGAGTTTATGCTAAACTGTTAGCTCTTTATCAAATGCTTAGTGAGCCAGCAGTCCGTTCCAGGAAGAGCTGAGTACTTCCCAGGATCCGCATATGTGACCATTTTGATACAAAAGTAAATTGGAACCTGATTAAACACAGTTTTTTTCCAATTTTAGTCGTGTCATTCCACTAAAATGAGTATCATTGTGTGCTTTTTTATCTTTGAGCATTTAGAGCGGGGCGGGCAGTTATTTAAGGTTGGTTGCTTAATGAGTTGTAGTGAGTTGTTGAGGGCTGCTTGAGTAGCCCCGCCCCTTGACAGTTGCTCCACCCCCTTGCCACCATCTGGGGACTAGAAGTCCCACCCCCTAACCCCTGACCTTTGCCAGCAGAAGTCCTTCCTTTTGTCCCCAGGAAATACTCGTTTTGGGAGGGGGGTTGCCATTTTAGAACGAGAAGAAAACAAATCATGTACTAGAAATCAAACACCTACTGTAACATATTTTAATTTTATTACAAAAAATATTTTTGTCATGATTCATTGTTTGCATATTGTATACAGAGGTGATTGCATAATAACCCAGAAATAAAGTCTTAGTTTTGTATATTGTGGGTGTGTATGGTGGGGTGTGGGAGGTTGTGAGGGAGTGGCTGTGTGTGTTGGGGGGGACATAAGGTAGGGTGGGTAGTTGTGTATATGTGGGGGCAGGGTGTGGGTATGAGGGAGGCTGGGGGGTGTGGGGACCCCCCCACGCCCTCATGGCTCAGCAGCAGGCAGGGTACTTGGGGCTCAGGTGCCTGGCGGGGCGTGGCTTCAACCAGTGCTGCACATTGCACTGAGGGGCGTGGCCTCCGTTGGGCCGCCTGTATCGCTGGTGCTCCCTGCCGCTCCTGCACTTGCACATCAGGGAGGGAAGTCCCGTATGCTGGAGCCGGCTGCCTTCCCTGCTGGGGCTGCGCAGCACCCGAGAGAAGCTTCAGGGACTGGAGCTGTTTGCCTTCCCCGCCAAGGCTGCGCTGCAGGGGAGGGAAGCCCCAGGTACCTTCCCCTGTGGGGTGGGGAAGGCAGCTGGCTCCAGCCTGAGGCTTCTCTCTGGTGCTACGCAGACCCGGTAGGGAAGTCAGCCAGCTCCAGCATGTGGGGCTTTCCCCCGTGCCTGGCAAACACAGGGGCTGGACATGAGTGGCAGGCAGTGCTAGCGATATAGGCGGCTCAGCAGAGGCTGTGCCCCTCACTGCGATGTGCAGGGCTCATCAGAGCCAGGCCCTGCTGGGCGCCTGTGCCCTGAGCACCCAGCCTGCTGCTGCTACCACAGCAGCAGTCCCACGCAGAAACTGCATGCTGGCCAGGCAGGCCCTTCTGCCCACAAGGGTGGGAGCCAGGCTCTAGGGTACATTTTGGGAGCGTTGTGTACATGTGGGTGCCTTGCTCCCACCCTCATAGGCAGAAGGACTGGGCAGGGCACAATTTGTTGAGTGGCCCCACGGGTTGGATCAGAGTGCTTGGCAGGCCACATCCAGTCCATGGGCCATATTTTGCCCACCCCTGTATTATTAGAGTCTATTAGAGTATTTTGCCCTGATTAATATGCCCCTGAAGGTACCAAGAGCACAGAATTGGAGTTAGGATGGTGATACCATGTTATCATTTTGATATATTTTTCCCTTTATTCACTTTTAAACATGATTTTATTCAGAAAGCAGAAGAGGACACTAAACAGTGTATTATTCTGACATCTAAATTATTTGATGCCATAAAAATGTGTGTTAGTACAGGGACAAAACTCTATCTGTACTTCAGGGAGCTTAGATCCAAAGGCTCTGATCCTGTGACTAACTCTAGCAAGTTGGAGCTTTTTGAACTGTCATGCAGTCCCAGCAACTTCAGTGCGATGTTATGGGGCTATAGAGTCGACCTCTGAAATGAGCTGTATGTTCGGGGGCCAAAAAACGATACGTTTTGAAAGAAAGGGGAGCAGTGAAGGAGTACGAGAGAAAAATTAAGCTTGTGTTATGGTTTAAGTGAATTGAACCTGTATCCTGAGAGCTGTTCTGACCGTCACCTTAAGGCTTGTCTAGTATAGAGTTATTCTGGAATAGCTCTTGTGCTTTGATTTCACAGCCAACTTAATTTAAATTAGCTTTGAAGTTCAGGTAAGATGAGGGAGAGGGAGACTATTGGTTGTATCAGCTGCATACATCAGTGTTTGATGGTTAAGAACAGGGTTCTTATTTTTTGGTCTAAGGCAATGAAAGAAAAGTAGGAGAAAGAAATAAAGCTTATGGTTTGGTCAAGTAAAGGAGAAATGGCAAGAAGAATTTTGAAAAGCAGCCTAATATATGGAGCCCAAGTTATCTTTCAGAAGTCAAGTTTTGAGCCAGCAGGGCTTAAGCAGTTTTGAAAATTTACCCTCAGGGCCAAATTGAATATGCTTGAACACATTCTGGTTGCAGGAAAGGGCACAGAGAAGGGAAATGAGGCTTATTGTGATGGTAAAGAATCATGAGTTGTATTAGACCCCTCTAACCTGATGCACTATTTGATAGGTTCACTAAGATGATAATTTGCATTGACCTCTCTTATTTCTACAGTTGTATAACAGTATTTACTTCCTATTTTTCCACTTTTCTGAAAATGCTTGAGTGTATTCTTTTCTTTTTTTTTTCCCTTTTGCCAATTTCTGTTTGATAAACATGGACTGTGTGTATTTTCTTGTATATAATTTCAATCATGCTGGTTTGCTAAACCTTTCCCAGTCCTATCTATCATATGATAGATTCAGAGGAATTTCCCAAAAGTTGGCAATGACTTGCCCTGTAATCTAATTAACGATGGCTATCTCAGATACCAACTAGTTATTCATCAGACCTTTTATCAACATTATAAGAGGGGCTATACATTTTAAAACAAAATACATGAAACATAGATGCCACTATAAAATGTACCAGTATGTCAAAGTTAATAATGCCTTCTGTATATTTAAAACAATAATGTGCATTGTGGTATAAGCCACAGCATAGCCACAAGAGGTACTATGGTACATGAGCTCTGGGAGGATACCGCTGACAAAGAAAAAGGACCTAAGGGGGACTGGGTGGAGAGATGTGGAGACAGGCGGGGGGAAAAAGCAGAGAAGGGAAATCTGCAATTGGAAAACTTGCTGGAAGAATCCAGTGAGTAAGCCTTTATTTGTTGTCTTCAACCTAGCCAGAAAATACTGAAAATTATTCATTATCCTATTGCAGGGGCGGGCAATTATTTTGGGCAGAGGGCCACTTACTGAGTTTTGGCAAGCCATTGAGGGCCACATGACAGGCAGCCCAGGGCAGATAAATATTAATTTTCTAAATTTTTTAGGGGCGCTGGGGGCCGGATAGAATGACCTGGTGGGCTGCAACGTGGCCTGGGGGTCAGATTTGCCCACCTCTGTCCTATTGGATAATCTGTCTCTCTTTCCTGATAGGAAGAAAATTTGAGTTCCATTGTCTTATGAAGGAGAAAATAGTGCAGTTCTCAATTCCTCCTGTCCTATTTAGTACTGCCTACAGTCTGTAAATTGCAGCAGATTTGGTTCTAGGCCCGGCTGTTCTATATTTGGTAGATGAGTTATTTTTGTCGTCTGAATATCTTGCGCTTACAGCCCACCCACAGCACTTTATAAAGATTGCTAATGATACATTTGGCTGTCTTGCTCAAGGTCATGGAGTGTGTGCTATACTGATTGATTAGTCAAAGAATCTGAATTTATTTAATTGTGCTTTATTACGTCAGGTGGCTAAAAAGGTTAGTTGATTTGGTTCTGTTCTAACCTGACTGAGGGGTGGGGGGAAATGTATCTTGTACTGGTTAAAAAAAATCCTCTGTTGATGGGAAGTTATACTTGGGGTAACTGAAATCCATATAGGAAATGTCTCCCATTTACCTTTTAAGGATCTATCCAAGGTATGTTTGATATTCTTTAGTGTGCTTTATGGCTGACAGTACAGCCGGACAATATGATGGTGTGTAGACTATGCATGCAAGTTTTACAAGTAGGTTTGCTTCAAGTAATCAAACTCCTCTCTCTCACAACATCATCTGTAGCTTTTTCAAATGCCAGACTTCTATCAAAGGAAAAGCCTTTGTGGTGGTTGTGGTACATAAAAAAGACCAACAGGGGAAGAGGGAAACATGATAAAATGTCCACGGGTAGAAAAATAATTTTTATTTTTCAAATGGCTTCTGTCAGTCTTAAATTATCAGAGTTTGAATTATAAAGCCAAATTATGATTGAATTTTGTATGACACTTATTTAGATCCAAGGCACCCATCAGAGAATACCAGTATTTTTTGTTACAGAAAAAAATAGAGCCATTCTTCTGTTATAAAGAACTCAAAGACCACAGCAAATGAGGATGCTTTTGACATCATGGATTGACTCTGGGTTTATATAAGCATTTGCACACACAAGACTGCAAATACTGTGTGGCACCTTGGTACACCCTTAAGAGGATCTTGTGGCGCCCCCAGGTACCGTGGCACCCTGGTTGAGAATCACTGCTGTATGTGTTACTATTTAGGATTCCATGATCTTTCCTTACATGCACATGATAGCCTGGTCAGGTTCCAGGAACCTGCAGTGCGTAATTGGCACCACATCTCAAAGTCTGTTCTGCTGGACAAGGTCACTCCCATTTGGAGAAATTGGAAGAGTACGAGTGATGTGATGCGTGATAGAAGTGACATGAGGGAATGTACTGGCTAGCATGTGGATTCAACAGGGAGTTCTTGGGAGGTACCATAATGTTTCTTGCAATTCCTACCTCCCAGGCACGAGTCTGTCTCTGTCCTGTCCCCTGTGCCTGCACTCTCATCAGACAGTGACAAAGACGGTGAAGATGAAGGGAATGATGAAGATGAGTTACATGGGTTGCAGTCTTTTCAAATTCAATCCAACTGCAACACTGGGAGAGACTCGGGTATGTATGGGAAAGGAGAGGCAAGGACAGGGGCTGGGGAGAAGTGTGCAAGAGCATGTATAGGGTACTCATGAGGCTGTATAAGGCAGAGTAGACAATGGAGAGCGTATGGGGTCTGGGAAGGCAACTTCGTTATGTAGGAAGGAATAAAAATAGCAAGTTGGCTCAACAACTACAATTAGATAAAATTTGAGTTGTTTATACTGAGCTGTAGAGAGATTGATTTAGTGATATTTCCCCCTGCCCTGCCCCTTAACATTTTAACTGTAAGTTTTTACCAGGTTCTTGCCAGTTCCAAATAGGCTGGCCAAACTGATTTTGAATGAGAGCTGTCAGGTTTATTGAGTGACAGATTCCTAGATGCCAGTAGAGGCCAAGAGACCTGTCTGAGGATTCTAATGAAACCTACTGGAACTTCTATTAGAGATTACCATTACTAGTGTTAAGTATATCACAACTGGAATTATCCATAACAAAATAAACTTTAGAAAGGTGAGGATAGAGGCTTTAAAAGTGTGCTCACTGGCTAGGATGCCAACTTGTTTTACTTTTTCTCTTTTCAGATCCAGAATTTACCCTCTCAAGAAGTCTCTCCTATTGGGAAATGAGGAGGGTAAGTCACTAATTCTTTAAAATGTGCTTCTGTCTTATGTATATAGAAACCACAAGGTACTCATCGTGTTAGGGGTACTGCTATAAGAATTCTTCCAGAGCAGAAATTCCACTGTTGAGCCCTTTCTGGGAGAGATTGTTTTGGATGGCATAGAAACTAGCAAGGAAGTTTCCAATGATCTCACATGTTGGTATTGCTCAAGGATTATGATTTTATAGAAGAGAACAATAAAATTAATGGAACTGGAATAGCTTTGTTTTCACTGTCAGTGAAGGATGGGATACAAGACATTACTGAAAACATGAGGAATACCATTTTAAAAATGTTTAGGGAGCATTTTGTGCCCAAAAGCTTGTCTAATGTCTCTCCAAACTATATAGTTGTAGCAGTAAAAATGTCACTAAATTTAATAAATGTCACAGAATTTTATCTTCAACCTTCTCTTCTGTCTTTAAACCTTTTCCAGACAAAGGAGATTGCAGCAAATCAGCGTTCCGAAGCAACAACGAACAAAATGCCCCGGCAGCGTGGGCGCTGGTCCCAACCAACCAGTAACATAGAGATGACTGTTAAATCTATGCTTGACTTGCGCCAGCTGGAATCTTTTTCAGCTTCTCGGTCTGCTAGTCGAGACTCACTGTCCCAAACCAGCAATGGGGATGATAAAGAAGAGCAGGCTGATCTCCCTTCACACATCAACATGGTAAGAGTGGCTGTTCTCCAGTGAATGAACTTGTTGCCACTTCAGGTGCTTGTTCTGGCTCTGGTTACTGTTGCTTGCATGTGACATCACCCTTTTATATTACCCTTTTAATCTTTGGATTAAAGATTAAAGACCCTCTGTTAGATCCAGGTTATTAACAATAGACCCTGCCATACAGCATTATGCAAGGCTTATTTCTTCCCTTAAGGATAATCCTATAAGGAAACAAGGGTTAATTTATAGGCGGTGAGAAACTTGAGCTTCTTCAGAGGAGCCTTCATGGAGCAGTTTGTTCCCTGTGGTCAATAGGAATTAAAGTTTGCCTCAATAAATGGCTGGTTTTATATGCTCATATTACTGATTGCACCCCTTGTGGTAGTGGATATTTTGCAATTCCCATGGTGTTCTGCTGATATGAAGGAAAAAAATACTAGTAACCTCTACTAATGCTTTATTTAACTAGTGTCCATTACTGCCAGCCACCCCATCTACTTCTCCCAGGGGTGCTGAAAGTCACTTCCGTGAGTGTCTTAATTGTAGCTCCTGTGAGGACTCAGAGTTCTAGTGTACTCTGTGGTTAAGTTCATTTTTAATGCAGCTGTGTGCCCTATGATAAGCTGCAACAAGCAGGGTATCATCTTGCACTAAAGAGGTACTGTTTGGATTAGTGGTTCTCAATCTTTTTAGACTCAGGGCATCCTTGGATACTTGAGGGACCCCTCTGAAATTGCCAGCTCTTAATTTTTTATTCTTATTTTAACTTCATAATAAAGCAGTTTTTATGTTGCAAAGAACTCAGAAAGACCACAACTATGGATTTCTATTTGAAATCCTTGGGTTTATCTTGTGAATCATATTTGTAAACTTACCAGTGCTAAAACCTAATTGTGTGGCATCCCATGGTACCCTTGAAAGGATTTCAAGGCACCCTGATTGACATTCACTTGTTTAGATAAAGATAATTCTGTACTGGGCCTGACTTCAGTTGAATAACTCTTATTTTTTATATGCTCATATTATTGATTGCACCCCTTATTGTAGTGGGTTTTTTGCAATTCCCATGTTGTCCTTCGGATTGGAAGGAAAAAATTCTAGTAACGTCTATTGTTTCTGTGCTAGGTTGGGAACTCAATAGCTCCTGAGGATAACCGGCCTTGTGTCCGCCCCCAGGTGATCCGGCTTGTGTCCTGTGAAGAGGGGGTTTTCTCTCAGGAATTGGAGCCCTCTGGGAGTGAGGAATGTGTAATCTACCCTGAACAAGATGAAATTCTTCCCACAGATACGAGCAGGTTAAAAATCAGTTCTCTTCTGTGCATGGCTACGCTGCTGCTATATATCTTGCTTATGTGCAGCTCATGGTAACATGGCTAAGGAAATTTACTGCCAGGTCAGTGCTGGACATGATTAGTTAAGGACTTTACTAATGCCAGCCTGATTCTGAGTTCTAAAGCATGCTGAGCTGAGAGTGCTGTTAAAACAGTCTTTGCTCATGAGGAAACCATGCATGTCAAGCAACCTCCTCCAATTTCTCCTTGAATAAACATCTTGGATGCAACTAACTTTCTCCCTTATCTGGCTTGAAATTAAGTAAGGGAAAATGTTATGCTGGAAAACTTCCTAACAGTGAGATGGATTTGGCTTTGGAACAGTCAGTTAAGAGAAGTTGGTAGAAGCCCTATCATTTGGGATGTTTTCAAACTTGACTGGGCAAGATGCTAATAAACGTAGCATGTAATAGCCTGTCTTTCTGCTGTTACATAGTTATGTGATCTGAAAGGAATTTAAAGGGACATCAGAGAGATTTAAGAGGCCATTTTTCTCTGTGGTATCTCTTTTATACTTAGACAGTTTCACTTTGTTTATTCTGCTCTGCTCCCTTGTTTTTCCTTTTCTCAGAATAATTCTGCTTATAGCTGTTTAATACCTCCCCCTTTCTCCCTATCCCAGTACAAAATGAGTTTTCATGCAGCAGTGTATGCCAAGATTTTGTAGTTGAAATGGGTTTCTCCCAGTTTCTCTTTATTTATGTTTTTAATTTTATAGCAATAATATTTAGACAGAGCAAGCCTGCATGGTATTCTTGCATGTTAGAAAGGAGGCCCTGTGGTGGTGCTGGATACAAATTGGACACGTTACAAAGTGTGCACAGTTTGGAAGCTGTCAGAACTAATCTCCACACAGTTATGTTATATTAAATATCCATTATGGTGACACCCATGTTCCAGCTCACAATTTTAGTGCATGGGCTCTATTTGTTTCTAATGCCAAATTGTTCCTTAAAATGGAACATTGTACTCTTCAGACATCAGACAAGAGGATACCATTGGCCTCGTTCAGTGTAATATGACCTACAAAATTTAGAACAAATGCAGGGATTCAAATCTTCTACTACTGAGTTTCATACGATATCCTCTACTGAAAATTAACCTCTTCAGTCATAGAATCTTATATTTTGCAGCAGAGACAACTCAAAGAACACGCGTGTGAAAAGTTGCCAGCTTAAGACCTCAAAATGTGGGGAAATAGTTTTCATTATAGGAAATTCCTATAGTATATAGGAATGTCTTCACTGCAGGGCCCTTCCTCATCTTCTCATTTATCTCTTTTAAATTTATTTATTCAATGGACTCCTACATTCATTCCTCTGCAGTGCTGAGAACCCAACTACTGCAGCATATGTGGCTAGTGCCTCAGGATTAAGAATATGAAACTGACTGTAGTCAGAAGGTGGAATGGACCAATCTGATTTCACTGTCCAAGCTTAATGAAACGCAAAAGTACTTAAATTGTGAAAGATGTAATATTTTCTTTTTTTTTATCTTGGTTTTTTATTGCGTTAATAACACAGGCACAGGCAAGGGCTCTTTAAAATGTATACTATTTAGCTGATAACTGCCTCTTTAAATGCAAAATGGACCACTCTTCTAATTCTGTATTTTTCCTATCTCACTTGCAGTGAGTTCCGAGTAAAAGCGCTGCCCCATGGGAAGCTAGGTCGAGGCTTCCCCAGCAATGGATGTCCAGATAAGCACAGCCCTGACAGTGCCTGCTCTGTAGATTATAGTAGCAGTCGCCTCTCCAGCCCAGACCATCCAAACGAAGGCAAGTTGTAAATGCATGCTATAAGACTATGCATGTGATCATGGAACATTGTGGAAACTTAAAAGGATTGTTCGTTGCTGTTAGTAATGCTAACTGAGAGAGATGTCTATGTGGATTTTGGGGAGCTCAGATGACTTCACACTCTTTTTAAAGGTCTTGGTGGTATTACTTTTAAGCATTTGGGTACCTTTAGCAACAATCATTTGTGAAGTTCATTTACTGTTTGGGTTTTTTGACTACCTGCTATTGTATACTAGCTAATGAGATAGCTGTATTTGTGCTTTTGGGGAATTGTGCTGCCTGGGGGTACTGTACATCAGGAAATTGTATCCTATTGCTGCTTGGCTGATACTCTTGTCAGTCCTGAATGTGCTGTACCATCTTCCTGAGTAGCTTCTTCTGGAGAGCAATGCTAATGGTTGATGTGTAAATTTTACTGTGACCAAACGTTACTTTCTGTGCCTCTGCAGACTCTGAGAGCACAGAGCCCCTCAGTGTGGATGGGATCTCAGACCTGGAGGGAGAAGGAGAGGAGGATGCAGGTACTGGCATGCTAGAGGGAGAGGTCCCCAGGACTCCAGATCAAGAGAAGTTCCTCAAGCAGCATTTTGAGACATTGACCATTACTGGTGAAAAAGGTATGTCTGCCAAACTGGTGGGAGCCCTCTGAGGCATCATAACTCCCAGTTTATCTGCTTTGCTTTAAATCAGGTTTGACAACTTTCCAGTTGCATAGAGCAGGGATGAAAACCAAGGCAGAGAGGTTAAGGGGAAAAAAGGAAGTCCTGTAGTTCCTACAGTCTGGAGGTTGAGACTGTGTGTAAGAAACTAGGTATAAAGGGGTGTCGACATTTGGCTGAGATAGCAAAATTGTTCTCGTTAACCTGGTAAAGCACTTTGCTGGGGATCCCAAGAAGCCATTTTCTTATTTCAGCTCTATCTTTCCTCTGTCAATGAATATACTAAGGCATAAGCTTGTTTCTCTGTGTACAATATGTGGTGGCCTCTAGTGGTATATGTGTGCATAACAGACGTCACAAAAGAAAAAGACGAGATGCAGGGTGGAGGAAGAGAATGAGAACAACACCGAAACATCAAAGTGGAAAAGGAGATATTTAGTTTCCCTCAGTCAGCTCGGGACCAAAGAATATTTTGCTGGTATTAATAGTGGTTGTAGTTGAGCATTCCCCTTGTAAGCTTTCTGTTTTTTTTGGGGGGGAGGGTTGTTTTTTTTGCATTTTGATAGCCCACAGTCCTATAGACAGGGTAGGACTCTGCACAAAGGGAATAGGGGAAGGGGAGGAATACCCTTAGGGAAACTCTTCTTTCTTTTGACACAGTTTGGGGCTGAGGAAGTATGATCTAATAAAAGAAGAAAAGGCAACAGAAGGTAAAATTTATTCTCTGTGTCTTGATACCTAGAGTAGTTTTTACATCTCTGAAATACAACAGCACTTTGTAGAATGCACTGCAAGAAAAATCACTCGTCAGAATGTTTGCATCATATTTGTAACTAACTTGCACACTTCCCCCCGCACCCCATAGGTGGATCATGTAGGACCCTGGAGAGAACAGAAAACCTCAGCATTTCCTCTCGCTTTCTCTCCCAGTCCCCGGCTCTCAGGTACAGATGTTTTTATTTTTACTGGTGTTGAGTAGGTTTTTTGCTGGGCGCTGGACCGTGGCATGGCAGAAATCTTCTGGGTTTGATGTACTTTGACACTCTGGTTTCTTTTGAATAGGAACTTGGCAGTCTGGCTACCATTCAGGTTGGCCACTCCATATAATCCTCATTGCTCTGGATCTCCCTAAAGTAATGTGTTTTGTTTTTTTGTTTCCATACATTTTTCTTAACTGTTTTATTAACAGCACTGTAAATGATTATAGTGGAGGAGTTCTTATCATCCAATTTGCTTTTCATTGTTTATGCTTCATTAGTATTATTTTGTATTTCATTCATCTTGGACAATGAAAATAGACTGGTGTCTTTGCCTACAGTCTGTTCCTAGCATGCTGCATCTGTGATTCCATACCTTTGCAGGAAGCTCCAGTGCCTAGGTTAAACTCTTCAGGGGAATTTTAGTCTTCTAAAAAAAAAGCTGTTTCCATTGCAGTTTAAAATAAAAATGATGGGAGCACTGATAACTGATTTCACAAAAGATTTTTATTAAACAATCTAAACTCTGGATTCAAGTTGATTTGATGGCACTGTTTTAAACAGGAACTGAATATTCACAGGCTGTGTCCACACACTATCCCTTCTTAACACTTTCTGTCACTGTTTTAGTGCTGGAGCAGTTGTTACTGATGATAATGATGGTAGTATAGACTGGCTGTTCTAGTATTTACTACCCTTGCTTAGCTTGCATTTAGACAGCACAGTGGGAGAAGAATACTGGTAGATAAAGTGCTGTTACTGTTGCTAGCTTCAGAAGAAGTATGGTGGTATTAGAGGAAAGCTGAAAGGTATTTCCTGAAAAAAAAATCCACTTTAGAAGGAGCTACAAGGTAAGCCACTCAAGAAAGCATTCTGGGCTTTTTATATGCCCACTTGCCAAACCTGCCAGACTGAGGGGTGCCCATTTTTTATGTACTTATTTTGTTCTCCCTTAGAGGGAGGATGTAGATGCTGAGAGTTTGTCTTTTTAGTGTCATTTTCAAGGAGATCAAAAAATACAGCTCTGAGTATGCTGACCAGCTTTGGTGTGTGTGATACTTTCAGGCCTTGTCAATCTCCTAGGGCAGGGGTGTCCAACCTTTTTGAATGTGGGGCTGGATCATGAATTTTTTATCACCCAGTGGGCTGGTGAGCTGTATTCAAACACCCTCTGTCCTGGGCCAGAGAGACCCTGCCTGTGTAGCCCTACTGCACCTGCCTGTTACTGAAAGGTTCATGGTAGCTGCTGGTAGGCAGGGGCAGGAGGGACCCATTCTGTATCCAGCCAGCTACTGCCCCAGAGACTGAAGGGAAGAAATAAATAGCTCCACATCTCCATCCCCTGAGCAGCACAGCCCCACGAGCCAGCGCTGCCCAAGGGGGGCTGGAGCGAGGCGGCTACTACACTGCAGCCCCTCACCTGGCTGCCCACACAGCCCCGCTCACCGTGGTGCCCAGCTACCTGTGCATGCCCCGGTGGCCTCAGCGCTGCGAGCCCGGAGCGCAGGGTCCGGCAGACACTGGCTCCTGCTGCCTCACCCCACAGAGGTCAGCCAGGACCCTGCCTGCCGAGGCCTCCCTGTGCTGGCTTCCCATGTGCTGCTGGGGATGGGAGAAGGCCGGCCAGGTTGGCACCAGCCAGCAAAAGTGGAAGCAGAGCCGTGTGCTGCTCAGGACTGACCGGTGCAGGCAGGGGGAAAATGCAGCTGAGCCCCTGCCGCTCTGGCCGGGCTTGTCCCCTCCCAAGTGGCACACAGCTCTGCTGTCGCTTCTGCTGGCTGGTGCAGACCCGGCCAGCCTTCTCCCGTCCCCAGCAGCATGTGGAAAGCTGACTTCAGCTGCATGCCTCCTTTCCTGTCCGGTGCTGACCTGGCTGGGTCTGTTCCATCCAGAGCAGCATGCAGCTGAAACTGGCTTCCTGTGTGCTGCTGGGGATGGGAGGAGCCTGGCCAGGTCTGCATCAGCCAGCAGAAGCGGTGGCAGAGCTGTGCGCTGCTTGGGACGGGACGAGCCCAGCCAAAGCGGCAGGGGCTCAGCAGCATTTTCCCCCTGCCTGCACCAGTCAGTCCCGAGTGGCACGTGGCTCCGCCACCACTTCTACTGGCTGGTGCTGACCTGGCTGGCTTTCTCCCGTCCCCAGCAGCACATGGGAAGCAGGCTTCAGCCGCATGCTGCTCAGGATGGGACAGATCTGCCCAGGTTGGCACCAGCCAGCAGAGATGGTGGTGTAGCCATGTGCCGCTTGGGACTGACTGGCGCAGGTAGAGGGAAAGTGCAGCTGAGCCCCTGCTGCTCCGGCTGGGCTCAAAGTCCCGAGCAGCACATGGCCACTCCTCCTCCCACACCCACCATGTCAGCAATGTCAAGCTGATGCAGTGCATGTGGGAACCTTGTCCCTTCCCCAGCTCTTCAGCAGCCTGGGGAAGCTCCTGAGGGGCTGGGGGAGAGATGGGGTGGGAACGAAAGTAAACAGTGTTTACTTTCATTTCCCATTGCAGCACCGTGGGCCTTAGAAAATGCCTTGGCGGACTGCATGGTGGCCAGCGGGCAGTATGTTGGACAAGCCTGTCCTAGGGTCTTCTGAGATCCTCTGTGAGGCAGTCTCAGTGGATGACGGAAAGCTTTTGGTGTTGACATTCTGATTTTTTTGGAGGGGACCTGACCTGAATTGAATCTAACTGTTCCTCCTGTTTGAACCTCCTCTTCCTTTGTTTCTTGATATCTGCAAAGTTCCTTCATGAGACAGTGACCTAGTGCTGCTTGTGGTAATGCTCATTCTGTTGCACATTACAATGCCTACTGGGCTGCATTAGTAGGAGCGTTGCCAGCAGATTGAAGGAAATGATTATTCCCCTTTATTTAGCATGGGTGAGGCCACATCTGGAATACTGTGTCCAGTTTTGGGCCCCTCACTACAGAAAAAATGTGGAGAAATTGGAGAGAGTCCAACGGAGAGCAATAAAAATGGTTAGGGGGCTGGAGAACATGACTTCTGAGGAGAGGCTGAGGGAACTGGGCTTATTTAGTCTGGAGAAGAAAAGATTTGTGTGGGGGGGGAGGTTAATAGCAGCCTTCAACTATCTGAAGGATGGTACCAGAGAAGTCAAAGCTAGACTATTCTCAGTAGTGGCAGATGACAGAACAAGGAGCAATGTTCTCAAGTTGCAGCACGGGAAGTTTAGGTTAGATATTAGGGAAAAAGTTCTCACTAGGAGGGTAGAAAAACACTGGAACAGGTTACCCAGAGAAGTTGTGGACTCTCTGTTCTTGGAGGGTTTAAGATGTGGCTAGACAAAGGTTTGGCTGGTATGATTTAGTTGGGGTTGGTCCTGCTTTGAGCAGGGGGTTGGACTAGAGCCCTCCTGAGGTCCCTTCTAATCCTAATTTTCTGTGATTCTAC
The DNA here is from genome assembly GCF_001723895.1 of Crocodylus porosus. NCBI lineage: Eukaryota > Metazoa > Chordata > Crocodylia > Crocodylidae > Crocodylus > Crocodylus porosus. The sequence goes on along the minus strand of NW_017728947.1, from coordinate 54,173,657 downwards.
ATCTTCAGATCAGCGCAACCACAGGAAGGACAAAAATGTGGTGATAGTATAGACTGGCTCGACGTGGCAAATGAACTGAACTTGTTTTTTGCCCTTGCAAAATTAGCTCTTCACCCAATGTCACCTACTTCTTACATGTTTTAACTGTTTCAGTTATTGCATTCTTGAAAGTTTATCCTCTTTTTTTTTTGTCTCTGTAGGCACTTGTCACTCTCTTCATCAAATCTGAGTCTGGGGCAAAAGTCCACTGAGTCATCAGCCCACCTGAAGCAGATTTCTGCTGACTGGTTAAAAAATGGCCATGGCCCTACTAGCACTGCCTTGGAGAATGGTAGCTTTCTGGACAGTATAAGTTCCCAGAGTTTGATTTATACCCAGAGAAAACGAAAGTTGGGTTTGGAGGCCAGTAGGATTGCTATGGGACCTGGAAGAGTTACTGCACCCTTCTCAGAGGGTATTGGGAATTCAGTGATGAGAAAGGCCCAGTCAGTTCATGACCTTGTTCATGAGGGTAAGGAAATGATTGGGACTATCATATAACTCTAAATGGGGGTGCTGAGTTTCAATAGAGACTTAAATTATTAATATATCTTGTGCAGCAAGCTACTAAAAAGTAAAATAGTAACTAAGAAATATAACCACAGTTCTATATACAAGTGGGTGGGCTGAGGAGCCAGAGTGAGAGATGAAAACTGCTTCACGTGTTTCGTCTCATTTCCTCACTCATCTAAGTCCCTGCTTCTAAGGTGCTCTAAACTTACATCTTGCAAGAAGTACTTTTTCTTTAAGCAAACAGTGTTTAATGAGATAGGTAAGGGGAGTAAAGAAAGGGAAGCAGGTATATTTTTTGAGACCTGTCAGTTTTTTTAATACCATTTCAGTAGTTCCAAATGCTTCTCTAGAAGCTGAGCTGAAGTAAAGAAATTGGAGCAGTTTTGATGCTTTCTAATTGCATAATTTGCTGCATCAGTTCTATATGGTTTATATGTTTGTTTAATTTCTCATAGATAAAAATCCAGGAGTGTTATCTTCTGCCAAGGAGCGGCCTCAGACACTAGCGGTTGCTGAGAAAGATTCCAAATCTAATCCTTGCAGGACATTGCCAACAAGTCTGCTAAAGATGGATGGGTCCAGCTCCCTGTTGATTAAAGATGCCAAGGCTACAAAACCCAAGTCCTACATGAACCCTACAACCAGTTTTAGGGCCAAGATGTCACGTAGCATCTCTGTGGGGGAAAATCTCCACCTTAGCGACTCTGCTGACACATTGACTGAGGGGAGGACCAGCCCACAGATGCCAGAGAAGAACCAGTTAAATCCACCATCAGAGACTGAGAAGAATAAGCCACCTCTGAAAGAAAATGTCCCAGTGAAGCCAGCTCTTCAACAAGCCGTAAACTGTTCATCTCCCAAGTCCTTCCACAGCAAATTGGCATCATCAAATCGGGCACACCTAATTCTTGACATCCCCAAACCATTGCCTGATAGACCTACATTGGCTTCTTTCTCACCTACTACCAAATCCAAAACCCCACTTGAACCAGAGTCTCCACAGTCACCTGCTGGAGGCTGTAAAAAGAAATCTTCCATTCCAGAAGGACGGGCTTCTAAGAGGGAGAGCCAGATTTGCTTGTCTGTTGGACTTAGTAAAGACAGCCCAGTGGGACCTGTTACTGAGAATCCCTCACTGAGGACAGATTGCCAGGATGAACCAGGAGTTACTACTCCAAAACTGAAAGAGTTTTTAGAAGGTTTTTACCCTAGTTCACCTGAAAGCAGACTACCCAGATGCAGAGAGGAGGTCTCCAGCATCAGCTGTGCGCTAGAAAACCCGCCTGGACTTTGCCCACTAGATCCCATCAGGCCAAGGTCTCCCACAACAGTAGCTGCCTCAACACAGGTCTCAGGTGTGCATGGATACACATCTCTAGCCTTCTTTCCCCTTCTGTCTCCTGTCTCTGTGAACCGCTTCACGATTCCATCACATTTCTTTACGTCCAGCTTCTGGCCTGTCTCGTCTTGTCTGCACCTGTCTCGTTCCATAAGTCATCCCCTCAATGGTGAGACACTTCGGGCTGCTGACATCTTTTTCTCCTCAATTTCCTTTTCTTTTCTATGTTTCAGTGTAAGGCTCAGTCAGATAATAGTTGACTGTTCTACAGCTGGCATGATTGTAGCATGTGCTAGCTTGATTCCACTGGTTGAATCTAGCTTGGGTAGGTAACAATGGCAGTGAAGATATCATGCTGATGATCAGAGTATGTGCACATGGGTAACTAGTACACATTGTAATTGCACCATCAATTTGTTGTGTTGGTATATGCTGAAAGGGGTAGAAGTGGACATACTCATGCATGTGTGCATAAGTGCTCCTGGGGGTTGCCAGCTTGCCAGCCTTTAGGACTGAAGAAAATTAAAGGTGGAGTCTAGTTCAGAAGCAAAGTAATAGTGCTTTTATGACCACTTTCTATTTTATAGGTAACTCAAGGATCTTCCATAGAATTGACCTTTGACTTTCAGAATAGGACATAATAGTTGCAAATTGTGTCTGTTGGTTTGTGTTCAAATCAGTATGTTTATTGTATAGAAAGTCTGCATATCTTTGGCTGTTAAACTGCCCTCTTAGTAGGGGTATAATAGCTGAAGCTGTGCTTTTCTGTTTTTTGTCATTGTTCTGTGTTGAAATAGCTATAACAATCATGGGATTTGCAAAGTACGCTTCTATCCTGATGGGGCTGTTTGACAAGAAACTGCTGGATTTTGCTTCCCCAACTATAGTACACTTTTAGTAGTTTAGAATAATCCTTGTCCTAATGCCTCGTCATAATGCATTATATTCTTGTTTCATTCTGAAGAGGGTGTGTTAGAAGGGCATGGAGTTTTGTTTAGGTGGAGCTGGCTAGAAACACCTTGGTTTAATGCTTCTTGCCTTTGGCCTATATGAATCCCGGCTGAGATTACCTTAAAACCATCCAAGCCAATCTTGGTTACCAAACCATCACATATTGTAACAGAAATTGAGATATTGCTTTTTGCTTAGGATAGGCTTAAAAAAAAAGAGAAGTACAAGTGCTAAATATTAGAACCTAAGGAGCATTTCTTAAATTAGTGTCAGGGGAAATTTCCATAGAATTTGCCCACACTATGCCTGGCCTAAGCCAATGCTTTTAGTTTCTTATTTAAAGATTGAGTTAAAAGCATCCCTCACCTTTGAAATACTGGAGAAGTGGTTGTTCTCCAGAAGGGTTTCCTGTCAAATGATGGGGTCTAAGATGTTGGGGGGTGCTCTTTGCTTAGTCCTTTTGTTTCTTCTCCCTCTTCAGAATCTTCTGTCAGCCTTGAGCAATGTGAACATGTTGTATCTGAGCTCCAGGACAGCATGCGAAAGGCCATTCATCTTTACCACATGGTGAGTGACTTCAGACCCTTTAGATCTAGTTGGTCAGTTTGATTTTAGAGTTTGCAGGTTAACACATGTAGACGCTGGATGGATTTGAATTTTCTTCTGGCTGTTTGTCTGGCTTACTGACTACACTGGAGATTGGAACTAGGAGTCAGGAATGCCTGCATTCTTCTAATTTTGGTTTATCTAGTACCTTAGTGTAATGATTACTGTTACCTTCATCTTACATATGGTCATATTAAACTTCCTTACAAGGAGTATTACGTGGACTAGTTAATGATTATATAGTGCTCCTAAGATGCAAAGTGCTTATAGAAATACTAAGATTTATTTTTAATTAATTAATTCATGCCCAAGGAAGAGATTAACAAATATGAAATGCAGTAGTAGTTTGACTCTCTCTAAATGAATGCACGTGCACTCTCCAGTACAACTTAAAGAATATTGATATTGCAGCCATTTTACCCTTTTCTTAGGCATGTCTGTAGCATGAAGACGCAAAGTTTGAAAATGCCTTCTTTATGAATTTATCTAAATACTAACTGCATTGCTAATCTACTTTCTCTCCAGGTGTCAACTGACATGGAGTCTTCTACTGACAAAGATAAGATAGCAGGCCTTTTGACAGAGACATTCTCCTCTATGAAGAAAGAACTGGATTCACTGAAGGAGGGAGTAGAGCTCTCAAAGGCCAAGAAAGTGGTGGTAAAGCCCCAAGAGGAAATTAGGCAGCTGACTGAGGAACATGGAAGCACCCTATCCAGTCCTAGGAGTTTGGGAGATGAGCAGACTCTGGCTTTATTGGAACAGTATTCAGAGCTACTGCTGCAAGCTGTGAAACGGCGCATGGACATTTAAAGGGATGACTTTAAGGAAAAATGTTTTTTAATACATGGAAATAGCTCCAGGAAGACCACAGTGATAGACTCAGACAAATGCTATCTGCACCCTTATCTGAAAGGGGAAAAAGATCTTTTTTAAAACTGCTTTCCTCAGGCCCATAAAACTGATTTGCCATAGTTTTTAGTAATGTGCTGGCCACAGTTTTAATAACTTTTTCCATTGCTCTTCAGCTTTCTGTCTCTGGACACACTGTTTTGAAAAAGAAGTTTAGAGAAACTTGTTAGAAATTTCTTCATAGCCGGAATGTTTGGCATCTCCAATAGGAACAAAAAAATCCAGTTTATTCAAGAAATTCTGAACTGCTGACTGTTGAAAGAGATGTGGAATAAGCCAATTGCTCCCTCTCCAGAGTTTC
>NW_017728947.1:54162016-54168896 GCF_001723895.1 Crocodylus porosus | reverse complement strand
TTACCTTAAAACCATCCAAGCCAATCTTGGTTACCAAACCATCACATATTGTAACAGAAATTGAGATATTGCTTTTTGCTTAGGATAGGCTTAAAAAAAAAAGAGAAGTACAAGTGCTAAATATTAGAACCTAAGGAGCATTTCTTAAATTAGTGTCAGGGGAAATTTCCATAGAATTTGCCCACACTATGCCTGGCCTAAGCCAATGCTTTTAGTTTCTTATTTAAAGATTGAGTTAAAAGCATCCCTCACCTTTGAAATACTGGAGAAGTGGTTGTTCTCCAGAAGGGTTTCCTGTCAAATGATGGGGTCTAAGATGTTGGGGGGTGCTCTTTGCTTAGTCCTTTTGTTTCTTCTCCCTCTTCAGAATCTTCTGTCAGCCTTGAGCAATGTGAACATGTTGTATCTGAGCTCCAGGACAGCATGCGAAAGGCCATTCATCTTTACCACATGGTGAGTGACTTCAGACCCTTTAGATCTAGTTGGTCAGTTTGATTTTAGAGTTTGCAGGTTAACACATGTAGACGCTGGATGGATTTGAATTTTCTTCTGGCTGTTTGTCTGGCTTACTGACTACACTGGAGATTGGAACTAGGAGTCAGGAATGCCTGCATTCTTCTAATTTTGGTTTATCTAGTACCTTAGTGTAATGATTACTGTTACCTTCATCTTACATATGGTCATATTAAACTTCCTTACAAGGAGTATTACGTGGACTAGTTAATGATTATATAGTGCTCCTAAGATGCAAAGTGCTTATAGAAATACTAAGATTTATTTTTAATTAATTAATTCATGCCCAAGGAAGAGATTAACAAATATGAAATGCAGTAGTAGTTTGACTCTCTCTAAATGAATGCACGTGCACTCTCCAGTACAACTTAAAGAATATTGATATTGCAGCCATTTTACCCTTTTCTTAGGCATGTCTGTAGCATGAAGACGCAAAGTTTGAAAATGCCTTCTTTATGAATTTATCTAAATACTAACTGCATTGCTAATCTACTTTCTCTCCAGGTGTCAACTGACATGGAGTCTTCTACTGACAAAGATAAGATAGCAGGCCTTTTGACAGAGACATTCTCCTCTATGAAGAAAGAACTGGATTCACTGAAGGAGGGAGTAGAGCTCTCAAAGGCCAAGAAAGTGGTGGTAAAGCCCCAAGAGGAAATTAGGCAGCTGACTGAGGAACATGGAAGCACCCTATCCAGTCCTAGGAGTTTGGGAGATGAGCAGACTCTGGCTTTATTGGAACAGTATTCAGAGCTACTGCTGCAAGCTGTGAAACGGCGCATGGACATTTAAAGGGATGACTTTAAGGAAAAATGTTTTTTAATACATGGAAATAGCTCCAGGAAGACCACAGTGATAGACTCAGACAAATGCTATCTGCACCCTTATCTGAAAGGGGAAAAAGATCTTTTTTAAAACTGCTTTCCTCAGGCCCATAAAACTGATTTGCCATAGTTTTTAGTAATGTGCTGGCCACAGTTTTAATAACTTTTTCCATTGCTCTTCAGCTTTCTGTCTCTGGACACACTGTTTTGAAAAAGAAGTTTAGAGAAACTTGTTAGAAATTTCTTCATAGCCGGAATGTTTGGCATCTCCAATAGGAACAAAAAAATCCAGTTTATTCAAGAAATTCTGAACTGCTGACTGTTGAAAGAGATGTGGAATAAGCCAATTGCTCCCTCTCCAGAGTTTCATCAGAATCCAGATGCAGACTCTTAAAAGTTTATTTATTAATTTATTATTCCTCACTGTTTCTCTAATGTTGTCGCATGTTATGGTGGCCATTTCCTTTCCTTTTATTTTTTGCTCCTTTGTCACATCCCAGCGAGGCACAATCTCTGTATTATAGTAAACCTCAACAGGGAGGCAGGCTGGAGTGTCTGTGCAATTACTGAGCTAGTTTCTGCTTCATCCTGTCTTGATGATCTTCTTTTCCCATGTGTCTGGTTTTTTACCTTCAGTAATCCTCCTGTTGTCATGGTTACCCTATCTGCTTTTCATGCTTTTTTTATTTAAAAAAACTGTCTCAGCTATAATTTATCTGCATTCGCCTCAAGGGGAGAGTACTTTGATCCTTGAAGGACCAAGGTTTTCAAGATTTTTTTTTTGTTTTAAACCATAATGATAGTAGCTTTTTAAAAATGAAATTGACACAGTTGGTGTTCACATACTTCAGTTTGGGTCTTTCATCAGACATTAAAAATAAGATTTTAAATATTGGGGAAATGTAAATACAGATGCAAAGGTCATTTGAATCATATTCTGTATTTTGAATATGGATGTTAATTTCTTGATGTCCATGTGACTTTGAGAAGGAGTTTTTGTGTTAAATGTTTTCTTGGAGAAGTGGGGTGGAAGTTAGGGCTTCAATCTCTTTGTGATGCCTTTGATAGCAGAAAGGATTGATACAGCTTTTGATCCGTGCCAGTTTGATGGTTTCATTGTTGTGGTAGGAAAGTCTGCTAATAGCACGTTCACTTTCTCTCTCTACAAGAAAACAATATCTACAGCCTAGAGAAGCATATTCTAAAACCATTCTACTTAACTACAGAAAATGACCTCCCAGGAATTTTGAGTAGCCAGTATACATTATAGGTGTAGATATAGGTTATTAAGGAATATAATTGGCAGCATCCTTCCATTATTTTTTTCCTTTAATGGGTCTCTCAATTGAGAAATAGAAACCCTAGCCCCTGCAGAATTCAGTGTGCAATACTCTTCTTGCCTTGCCCTTCTCCAACCCAATGATAATTTGTGCATTGTTGTGTCTTTGCTTGTATCTAATATTGCGCTTTGTCAATATGAATAAGCTAGTAAAATAAGATGTGATTTACTTGCCCCCCCTAAAAAAAATGGATAGTTACATAGAGTATTCACATTTTTTCTCTGCCTAAAATGTTCCTCTTTTACCACTACTTGTCTTTTTTCAAGACTCATACAACCCCAGTATGTCAGCCACGCTTCAGTTAATTTTATCCTTGAATGGAAATGTCTGACAACATCAACAGAGGTTTTTTAAAGCTGGCCAATGCACAAAGCGTTGTTCAATTTTTGAGGACTTGAAGCAACCATTTTTCCAAGTGGAGAGCTGGCTGTCTGTTTGATCCTGTGGTACTCTGGAATATGGCCAGCTGGTAACTTGACTTAGAAGCATTCTGGGATTGGAGACCTGCAGTACAGCCTGATCCAAGGCCAGCTGACCCTTCTCTATGCACTGCAGGGCCTTTGCTCTATTTGCTACCTGGTCATCAGTTCATTGAGTTTCAGGACTGAAGGCATGGTAGCATGAAGGAAATGTATTTCTGAGCCTTCCAGCTGGTTCCTCCATAAACCAAATCTGTCGTCAGAAGTTTTGAACATCCTGTGTAACATCTGGTTAAATAGGGCTGTATTTTAATTGAAAGTTTAAGTCTCAAGGTGTTCTATTGTGGTGATCATCTCCCACCATTACATAATTCTGAATTGGATGGTGTGCTAGGGTTTTATGGGTAACATTTCTAGCCAAGGGGAGGGAGCTGTTTGGACAGGAGAAAAGCGCTGGGAGTCTCTTCAGATGAAAGTTCCAGAGGGGACACTTGCTAGTGGAATAGATGGTGGCAATCATGTTCGTTTATATATTGTTTTAAATAGCCCGATTTAGGCAGTCTTTGTGATTACCAGGTTTTCTTCCTCCACGTTCAGACTGTGAAAAGGTACATTTCAGTACACAGGTTTCTTGCTGTATTAGGCCACAGACTCTCTCAGGTAAAATAGCAGATTCTTCAAAGTATCTTCTGATACTTACAGTAGTGGTTTGAGGTTTCCTTATCTTCCTTCTGTTACACAATTTTAATTCCCTTTATTATTTTTAGGTAAAGAATGAGGTGGCAACAAAAAAAGGGATTGGAGAGAATGCTCCAGGAGCCTGGAGGGAATAGAAATGTGTTCCAGAGCCATTCTGGTTGGATATATTAAACAAGTCCATGATTTAACTTGAATTGTTGGAGGTAAAAAGGAAGAGCTAATAGAATTTTTGGTGCTGTGAACTAGGGCTCCCTCCAAATAATTTACTTGAAATTAACTTTAAAATATGAACAGGATTTTTGTGCCTGCCAGAATTGGGCTTTGCCTGTAATCTTGAGTGTTGATGGGAAAACAATAAACAAGGGGCAGCTGTCAGGTTAGAATGGTGCCAGGTGTGGTCTTAAGCAAGTAGATCAGCCAGGGGTGAGAAGTAGAGTAGCCTTAGATGCATTAGAATAGTAGACACAGGAGTTTCAGGAGAATAGCCATTAGGAATAGAAATAAGCTTGGGTTCAAGAATATAGGTTGGTTAACAATGGCTATGAAAGATATAGTACAGTAGTCTTATGGCTTCAGGGAGGTAGAACGAGGACTGAGTGTATGTAGTGGTATAAATAGGCGGGAGGGGAGAGTTTTTTCTAGAACCTTTTTATTGTGCCTCTTGTTTTCCCACTTGCTTCCATCTAAGCTGTTTCTTTAGAAGGTTTGGAAAGATTCAACCATTTGTGCAAGGCTTTACCATTTAAGAAGAGCTGTGCAGCTAAAGCCCAATGAAATAAAGGTGATGTCCCTACAAATTGGTTGCTGAGAATACTTTCTTTCCTCAAACATTGCAGTTTCTCTAGCTTGAGAGCTTGACACAACATATGTAAGATGGTTATTCACTGGTGACTTCCCATTGCTGGCAGCATGCTGCATAAAATGCCAGTTTGGAGCACAAATGTCCTCAACAAGGTGGTAGCTGCTGGCCATGTGGCCTACATTTGACCTGCATATAAAGCATATGCCTTCATCATAGCTTATTCTGTTGCTTGGGTTGAGAACCTGAACAATGACAGCTGGAAAATGAAGAGGAGGAGCATTATTGGAGTCTGGCCTTTACTATGTGTGCGTATATGCACATGTTTACAGATGTAAAACAACGTGTGTGGAAAAAAAATACTGTTTAGAGAAGTCTGTAAAAGAATTTTTGGTCTGCCAGTGTGTTGTCTTTGCATAAGCTCTTACCAGCACACTCATGGCTGAAAATACAATAGTTTTTCTTTTCAGCTTGGTGTAGATTGTATTACTTTTCCTGTGTAAGCCCATAGAACAGGGAACAAAGACCTATGAACAGCCTGGTGCAGTAAGAAGTGCTTGAATCTGACGAGACAGCAAATCCCTTGTGTGTGATTCTTTCAAGTACAAATCACTCTGGTTTTCTCCCTGGTCAAACACTGGTACACATAACTGGTGTTCTTACATGAGTCTGCATTTCTTCCATTTTCTCTCTCAGGTTGTCTCCTTTCTATTGAATCTCCCAGGTAATGGCTGGGGCAGGCCTTTCAGCACCCTCTGATCATCCTACTGATCTTGCTCCACCTCAGAGGAATCTGTGTTTCTCCAAAGGAGATTAAAACATATGGACTTGATTTTTTTTTTTTTTAAGTGTGTGTACATAATATAAATTTTTAAAAACCCAGAAATTGAGGTATTTAAATATTGTTTAAGTCATACACATGTAAGTCTCTCCCCTTCATGCGCCAGATATTTAATGACAAAAAACCTCATTAAAAAAGACAGGACTCCTTTCAGCCCTTGAGTGAGTGATGAGCAGATGGTTCCTTCTGTGGGTAAGACTGGAGTGTCCACAATTCCAGATTGCTTCTTGTAAATAATACACCAAGTTGGACTGCATATTCATGTGGGTTGTCTGCTGTAAAGCATGGACAGAAATGCATGGTGCAGCAACTTTAGGAATAAGCCATGTCCACGCTGCATGTCTTAGTTATGCCATAGGCACCAGACATAAAACTTTTCCTGTGTTTTTTCAACACTACCGTTTTTCCTCCACCATTTTAAAATAATAATAAAAAACCCTTTATTTATAAATGTGTGGTTTTTTTATACTTTGGCTTTCAGTAAAAATGGATTAAATCTTTAAAATGTCTTTTATAATTATTTGAAAAAAGGTTTTACGTTTGTGGGGGTTTTTTGCACTGTGAAGCACCCACCTGGGGGCTGTTTTTAACTCTGTATCCATTTGTACTCTATGTCTTTAAATTGTTTCAATAAAAATGTGATCATTTGTTACCAAGCTGTGCTTCAGAAATTCCATATACTTTATGACCCAAAGGGACCATAAAGATGATCTGGACTGATCTCCTTCTACTACTGGATATTGGAATTTGACCTCCTCGTGCCTGCCTCTGTTCTTTGACTTCCATCATCATCGACTTCCAACTGAGTCATGCCATTTTTTTTATTTAAAAGAAAAATTTGTTTATTCAAAGATCTAGTGAAGCGAGTCTATCAGCTGGCTGCCTGCCAGCCATGAAAGACCATTGCAATGGATGAAGGTGTTACAGTGCGCTGCAGTGATGGCAGCTCATCTGAGTTTGGTTTGCAATCACTGTTGGTAAGAATGTACCCTGGGGGGATGCAGTGTTTTCTACCTTAAGTAGACAAGCGGAGCGCCCCAAATGCTGGCTGACTTCTGGACAGGGCGAGGAGGGAATAGGTCCTCACTAAAAGCTTCGAGTAGGGGTCCAGGCCTTCGCACCCTGAAGGCGAAGGAGGGCAAGCCAGCCCCGAGCACAAGCCGCTTTCCCTGCTGCTCCGCCGTGTCAGAGTGATGCCACGTGTGGGGCCGGGTCCTGCGTGAGCCTCCTTCCCAAAGGCTTCCGCGAGCGGGGCAGACAACTGCTGCCGAGGGCGGCTGGGTGGGAGAGGATCCCGCTGTGAACAGAGCGGGACGCCCCCCGCGAGGTCTCTTGCAGCGCTATGACATGCCGTGCCTCGAGGCCGGTGCTTCCCCGAGGGGCGCGCTAGGCCCGCTGCCCGCCCTGCCCCCACACCGCTCTGTCCGCGTCAGACCCGAGAGCGG
>NW_017728947.1:54155358-54161916 GCF_001723895.1 Crocodylus porosus | reverse complement strand
GTTCCCGGCGGAGGCGCGGGGTGAGAGCGGGCGGCTGTAGGGGCATAACACGTTTTCAAAGGCAGTGAGTAGCCCCAGGCTGCCCCCTGGCAGCAGCGAGGTATCGGCAGAGACCATCCCAGCAGCGAAGGCCAAGGTTTCCGTGCTTGGATGCCCCTGCCCGTGCTTCAGTCACCATCATTAAAGCTGCTGGACACTGCAGATGATCGGGCTACTTCAGGTGTCTAGGCTGTACAAGCCCAGTACTGATGATGCTCGTTGGCAACGTCTGTGTCTAAGTCCTTGTCCCTGGGGAGATGGAGTGCGGCCAGCAGTGGGTTCAGAGAGCAGGCTGGCTGTGCAGAGGTTGCCTGTGCAGCTCACTCTGTCAGTACCTAGCTTCTGAGTTGCAAAGAGCCTGGGATCAGTTTCCTTTGCTTCAGTTCTCCGTGGCCTGCAATCCCCTTGAGAAAGTTTCTAACTGGTCTTCCACATGGCAAGACTCCTTGGGAAAAGTAGTTTTAGCTGGCTGCAAGGGGCCTGAGCTGGTTGCAGTTCAGTAAAATTGATTTGAATTTGTCTGGCAGAGCTGAGCCTGGCAGAATCTGTGCCCTACCTTGAGAGCCCACGGTCTCCTCTGGAGTTTCATCGGGAATGGGTATGTCCAAACAAGCCCTGCATCATTCGCAATGCTTTCAATCACTGGCCAGCTCTGAAGAAGTGGACACTGCCCTACCTCAGGTAGGAATTGCTTTTGAAACTAGCCTGTAGCCGGCTAATGATTTAGACCGTCAGGAGAGAGCTGTTTGCTGTTTGTTTCTGTTGGTTAGGCTGGGGGCATGCATGTCTGAAGTCCTTCTCTTAGGATCTCCTTGTGCAAAGGCCCAACATTCAGGTGCAACTCCCCTGAGCTGCTGTGTTGTGGTACCTTGAGGGGGTTCATTCAGGGAAGTGGAAGATTTGATTTGTGTGAAGAAAAGTAAGGGAGACCAACAGGAGAAGGGAAGAATGTGCAGAGTGCCCTGATCAAGCCTACAGTAGATAAAGCAATGTCCTTGTCCCCATTACCCCTTCAGCACCAAGTGGCCCATACTGCACATCATGTAACAGTAACATATGAACGGTAAACATGTTAGAATTTCATCTTTGAGTTGGGATGGGGCTGCCTGTGACAGCAGTGTTGGTAGTGCTATGTGAACAGGCCTGGAGAGCTGTGGTTAGGATTATTAAAATAACCACACACAAGTCCTGTTAAAGGTACACAGCGAGGTGCAGTATGTAAATGGCTAGAAATGTTCTGATAGCCAAGAGAGAAGGGTTCTGGGTACATCCAAACAGCAGACTGCTTTTTTGAAAAATTGCCGCTGAGATCTGACATGTTTGCTCGCTAGAGGTCCTCGCATGACTGTGAACCTCAGATATATTTTTCAGGGAGGTAATGGGCTCCAAGGCGGTGAGTGTGGCTGTAACACCAAATGGTTACGCCGATGCAGTTTATCAAGACCGGTTTGTTATGCCAGAAGAGCGACACATGCCTTTCAGCAGCTTCTTGGACATTGTGGAGAAAAAAGTGACATCTCCTGGTGTCTTCTATGTGCAGAAGCAGTGTTCAAACCTAACTGAGGAGTTCCCTGAGCTCTTGGGTGATGTGGAGCCTGACATACTGTGGATGAGTGAGGCACTAGGTAAGGAAAAAAACAAATATGCTAAATATTGTTTGTTATATTTTTGATTACTGCAGCTTATCTCAAGAAGAAGCGTTTACACAATAGTTTAACCTGGCCTTTTGGTTTGGCCTGCTCCAAAATTATTGCCCTACATGCATTTTAGACTTAGCTGTTATAGTAGTCTACAGAACTTTTGTCCACATAGTGGGTAAAATGCTGGCTGTCTCCTGTTCTGAGCTCATGTACCCTGTATGAAACTGAATTGGTAATAGGGAGGGTGTGACTTTTTTTGAGAGCATTAGAGCGTTTAAGGTGTCCTACCATGGCTCCTGAAGCATGAGTTTGAGTCCTGCTTTGGACTTATGGCCCCTGTTAACCTATTTGTAAATAGGTAACTAGTCATTTGAGCAAAGGAAGTCAAAGGTAGCAAGACATGATTCTAGCCACATCAATTCTTTATGTGCTGTTGGGTGCAAAAGCTGGACAATAGCCTACAGCAGTGGCACCATGGGCCTGTGGGGCTCTCCACACATCTGGAAATTTGGCAAATGGAAGTGGTAGCAGCATTATTTTCCATGGCTCTGGGAGACATGTAGCAATTAGTGCTTCCACTGCTCCCCTGTTGCTAAATATTTTGAGAGCCCCACAGGCCAAATGGCATGGGTGGATTAGGCCAGCCTATGGGGTCTGTCCACGACCAGACGTGGTGTGCAGCCCTGGATATGGTGCACAGGATTGGACCTGGTATGCGGGCTTGAGACTCAGCATGGGAGTTTAGTTTGTGGCCCTGGATGTGACACGCAGCACAGGTCACCAGCCAGAGCCATCATATGGGGTCAGGCCCAGTGTGTGACCCCAGGCCTAGTGCACAAAATTTTGTGGGCTGGATATAGTTCACAGATGTGGCTCCATGTGCTGGAGCTGGCCCGTGGACTGTCTGTGTTCTGCTCATCCAGCCAGTGCCCTTTGGGACGTTATAAGTGTCAGTTATGTAGGAATGTCAAGGATGGGGCCTGCTAGCTGGATCTGACCTATGAAGCCCTGAGATCCAGCTCGTCAGTTTAGGACTGACCCTGTGCGCCACATGTGGCACAGGCTGGCCCCTTGCAGAGCTGTTCCGCCATGAACTACATACGGTGTTTGTACCAGCCAGCCCTGCATGCTGGCTTCAGGGCTAGATCAGGCCCACAGACCATCCCTGCATCCTACGCAAGGCTGGTCCAGCATGTGTGCCACATGCAACACATGCCCCCTGCTGGCGTGCAAGCTGTATGTAGCATGAGCTCTGGACCAGGGCTGGCATGTGCTACATGTAGCATATGGTGCTGGACCCAGTGTGGAAATTGCACAAAGCTGGGTTGGGGTACTGCATGGGGCACCCTGCCAGACTGGCCCTGTATTCTGGCTCTTTGGCTGGTCCAGATCAGGCCCACAGACCGGCCCAACACACCAGAGCCAGTGTGCAGAGCTGGTCTGGTGTGAATACTTCATGCAGAGCACGCCCCATACTAGTTCCGTAAATGAGCCCCTGACTGGTGCCTGTGCACACTACATGCAGCTGGCAGTGGTGGTCCAGGACATACACTGAATGAGTTGCCACACTGGGCTGGCCCTGAGTCCTTGCTCTGGTGTATGGAGTTGGTGTGTGGACCCAGCCTGGTCTGCAGACTGGCCCTGCGGGGCTGGCTGATTTAACACCCCTGTAGTAATGGATTGTTGAATTTGCATGACTCGCCTGATAGTGATGTAAATTCCTCCTGTCAATGGGAATATCACAGTCCCTTTGGAATTAAGGTACATAGATGTACAGAAGTTTGTGATTTGAGCTAGGACTTTTAGATCCAGGTCTCCAGGAAGTGAAAGTTATAGCTATGGTCATTATCTGTAGGGATGAATAGTGTTCCATTAACAGGTCTAATGGATTAGTGCAGTAGACCTAATTCTGGAAGGAGGTCACAGTTGTATTTGGGTTATTAGCAATAAAGACTGACATTTTTACTGAGAGTGATGGAGGATAGATACAAACAGAGTTGGCTAGAAGTTCTTCTTTTGAGATTCTTTAAACGTAATAGTTCAATTCTCTTTCTTTTGTAAGTTATTACCTCTTCTCTCTCTGCAGGAAAAAAGCCTGATGCCGTGAATTTCTGGCTCGGGGAGTCTGGTGCTGTGACATCCTGTGCGTATTATATGGTGCTGTCTGGTCGGTCTTGTGCTCTCAGTCCAGATTTTGACACACTTTTTTTTGAGGGCAAAACAGGATGGGTAGGCATCACCCATTTGTTCTGATAGGGAGGGTCTGTTTTAACCTCCTATTTTGTGATGACCTTTCTCTCCACCTACCCTTCCTCAGCCTCTAACTGCTGTAGCCCTATATGTATGTTCCTTGTGTTGTTCTAGGAAGGGTACTGAGGGTTTTTCTCCTATATGTCTTAGACATTGGCTTCAAGTGAAGTATTTGTATTTCACTCTCATGTACGGTGCCAGCTAATCACTGTTACAGTCAAGAAAAATTTCCTCTGTCATGTAGAATATTGCACAATTAATAGCATTTTGGATGTTTTCCTCTTCTTCTGAATTTTCAGTTACTAACAAATGCCCTGTGTAAAGGTAGGCACTGGATTCATTAAATCAGTGATCTGAGATTGCTATCTACTTTCTGTATGGTTGAGTGCATAGCAGGCAAGAATCGATGAGTTGATACTATAAATCCCAAATTCCCACTGCCCTCAAACGGTTGATCAGTCTGTTTTATGTCATTTGGCTTCCAGACTCCTTCCCAGAAGTGACTGTATCTGTATTACTGCCTGTTTATTGTAGTTAAAATGATATGGAATACTTATGAATGAAAAGTGAAATGTTTATACGTATATGAAATGTTGTTGTTTTCCTTTTCCTCTGGCTACAAGAGAAGGAAAACACTAAAGATAAGACATGACCTTTTCAGTTTGCTACAGGTTGAATGGTAGAAGAAGAAACAATGCTAATCAACTCCCCCTCTCCCTCTCTTTTCTTTCCATATCTTCTCTTTCTCAATTTTAGTACATAAAGATCACTATGAGAACTTGTACTGTGTGATCTCTGGAGAGAAGCACTTTCTACTGCATCCACCCAGTGATCGTCCCTTCATCCCATATGGTATGCGATTTAGTATGCATGCATATCCATGTATGTTTGTGTATGTTTGTATATGTGACAAAGGAAAACAGGGTGTGAGTGGGGTCAGTCTGGAATGCGTGCTACATACAGCATGTAGCACAGGTCTGGGCCATGCACTGCATGTGGTGCCCATGCCAGTTTGGCTTTACATGCTAGATCTGGCACATGAAACTGGTTTATGGGCTCTGTCTGGACTTGCCCCAGATTCAATGTGCAGGGCTGGTCCAGCACAGCACTGCATGCTGTGCATCCCTCAGACTGGCCCTGCGCCATGTGCAGCCCATGCCAGATGGCCTCCATATACTGCATGCAGCACATAAGGCTGGTTCCAGTGTGTGCTGCTTTGTAGCAGGCAGCATTGAGGGCCATATCTCTGCTAACCTTATTATACAGGTTGGATAGTATACACATTCCCAGTTAATATTCGTGTATTTTCATTGGTAGCTTTTATATGCGGTAAGATCACCAGTGCAATGCAGCTGTGAAAAAGGCTATCACAATCTTAAGTACATTAGGTAGCATATATAGACTACAGACAAAGAGGTACTAATACTATCACACAGGGCATTGGTAAGACCCCATTTAGAATACTGTGTGTGGTGGTTTAAAAGGATGAACTTAAACTGGAACAAGTCAAAAAAGACTCACTAAGATGATCAAGGGAATGGAGTCCTTCTCTTTTGGAAGAAGATTAAAGGAGCTTGCCTTGTTTAATTTTGCAAAACTGACAGACAGAATTTGCTTGCTCTTTACAAATACATTTGTGAGGTGAATTTTAACTAGGGGAAAGCTGGGTTTTTGGTTGTAGCTGTGTTGGTCTAAGGACATAGGCAGGGAAGCTTCTTTGGGTAGATGTGATATATTTTATTAGACCAACTGAGTAGTTGGAAAAAAGTTCTTGGCAAGCTTTTGGGCACAGTCACTCTTCTTCAAGCATAAGGAGTCTCTGCTGTTCTGAGACTCCAAGGGATGAGAGAAGCTAGAAGTGTGGCAGGATGTCAGTGAGGATGTAAATTAGGTAGAAATATGAAAGACAAAAGGTAAAGCAGGTAAGGGAGTGGGAAGAAAGCAGGGGGGAAAATTAGAGCTGCTTTCATTCCTATTTTTCTGATCTCCCACTATTTTCTTTTTCACAGACAAAATCTTTTCTACCTTGTTTTCTATCACTAATGTCTCCCTTTGGCCTCCCCCTCCCCCGCAGTGCCACCCCACCCTTCCTAGCCAGCAGGTTCTGGGCAGGGTGGGGATCGGGACATGCTGCGGTTCTGGGTGGGGTGGGGATTGGAGCATGCTGTGGTCCTGGGCGGGGTGGGGATGCCCCAATCTCCACCCGGAATGTGCCAACTGCATCCACAGCTGACACTGGTGCCTGCCCAGGGCTAGTTCCACCACACTAGGTTGTTGGAGTAAGCTGCAGATGCAGCCACTGGGTTCTAGGTGGGGTGGGAATTGGGGTGTGCTGCAGCTCTGGGCAGGGTGAGGATTGGGGCATCCTGTACTTCCAGGTGATGTGGGGATGGGGAGAGGAAAGTGAGAAAGATGTGGCCCTTGAGAGGACACCAAAACTCATTAGTGGCCCTCCAGCCAAAATACTTGCCCACCCCTGTGCTGTAGGGTGTTCTTGCTGTTTTGTATATAGCTCCCTGTAGTTGTGTGTTAGGATTTGAAGTGGCAATTTTTGCTTTGAGTTAGTGATCGGGGGGAGGAGGGGGCGTTGTTTGGTTAACAGTTGCCTATACACACAGAGGACTGGACT
>NW_017728947.1:54151827-54155347 GCF_001723895.1 Crocodylus porosus | reverse complement strand
GGCTGGTGTCAGCTAGCAGGAGGGTGAGTTCCTCCTGCTTGTTTCCCATACTACGAGTGTTTGTGTAGAAGCGTTTGAGGCCTTCTGTGGATGTGTGTACTGACCCCCTAGTCCCGGCGCTGCCCTGGCCCCTGTCGCTTACCTGTTTATTTGTTTTGCTTGTTGGTCTAGGCTGGGCTGTAGTTGTGGGTGTTGCTTGGTCTGGCAGTCTGATGTTTCCTCTGCCCTCAACTTCCCCTTCTCCTGATAAGCCTAGTTTAAAGCCCGCCGGAAGAGGTCCGCCAGCCTGGAAGAGAACACCTTTACCTTTAGGGGAAAGGTGGAGCCCATCCCATCCAAGCATGTCTCTTGTCGTGATGTGCCGGTCGTGGCTGAGGAAGCCAAAGCCCGCCTCAAAGCACTATTCCTGTAGCTGCCAGTTGGTCTCCGCGATGCACGTTTCATGCCGTCTACCACATCCACTCACTGGCAGGATAGAAGAGAAAACCAGCTGTGCACCCATCTCCTTCAGCACGCACCCCAGAGCTTGGTAGTCCTCCATCGGGCGATCAGGGCATCTCCTGGCTGCATCATTAGTGCCCACATTGACTAGGACCATGTGGTAATAATCGGTGGGCTGGATTATGGTTTGGAGCATCCCTTTCATGTCCTGAATCCTCGCTCCAGGTAGGCAGTAGACCTCATGTGCCAAGGGGTCCTGGTGACAGATGGGGCCCTCTGTACCTTTCAGGATGGAGTCGCCAATGACGATCATGCGACGTTTTCTCTTCCTGGCCTGCTTATCTCCTTCAGCCTGCACGGGACGTGGGGAGCGTGGAGTTGCCTCCTCCCCGGTATTGTCCTCTCCTTCCTCCTCCTCCAGGGCTGCCAAGACCTTGTACCTGTTCTCCAGCCGGATTGGAGGAACTGGTGCTGCTGTACTACGAGCAGCCCTGGCACGGGAGGTGACCGTCTGCCACTTAGCAGTGGAGGGCACTTCTTGTGGTGCATCCTCCTTGGTCATACAACCCTGCATGAAAAGAAAATATCTGTCAATTTCTTCCTCTGCCTCTCGGATTCCCCTCAGCCTGCTAACCTCCTCCTGGAGCTCCCTCACCTGCGCCTCCAGGGCCCTAAGGCGGGCGCCTGCAGGACAGGTGTGGGGGTCCCCAGTCCACGCCCCCCCAGGCCTTGCTGGGCAGCTCCCACAGGCCAGGGGGTTGGGGGACGCCAGCCCCCCCGTGGACTCCATCTGGGTGGAGGCCTCAGACAAGCCCTGGGAAGGCTGTGCCCCCTGGGCAGGGGCCCTGGCAGCACTCTCTGTCGACACCATCGTAGGAGTTGCTGCCTGTTTCTAGCTGAATGTGGTGCCTCTGCCCTGCGCTAGCAGGAGTCTGCCTCTGGGCCCTTCCTGCTTGCCCTCCAGCGCAAACGCCAAAGCAAACGCCGGCACGGTCTTACAGAATGCACCTGTTTGCGCTCTCTGTTCGCGCTGCTTGGGAGCACGGCTCCCTACCGGCTCAGCTAAGAGGGATCCAGGGGGGCTTCGTCTCCAGATCCGGCTCAGCTGCGTCGGTCCCTCTGCCCCACTTACCTTAGGGGGATCAGCTGCTGCTGCCCCCGCTGCTGCTATGTTTGCCTCTGCTGCCGCTGCTGCTCTCGCCTCTGCTCCGGGTCCGGTAAGGGGGCACACGTGTGTGTAAGACACTTATTATACTTGCATTGTTTGCTACTTGGAAACTCATAGCATGTGGTTTACTTTTTGTAAAACATCCTATTGCTAAGGCTGCAGTTTTAGGATCTAGTAATAGGACAAGTCTTGAATTTTGAAGATGAGGTTAATGGAAAGGAAACTGCTGGAATGCAGTATTAGAAAGCCATAAATGCCGAAGCAATGAAAGTAGAGTAAGGGGTCCAAATATGATAAACCAAGTAGGGTGCATCTAGAAATGAAAGATTAGCCATATGTCATTAATAATTGTGAGGCCTGTCTTGGAGAATGACTGAAGCTGTGAAAACAGAGAATACAATGCTGGGTAAGTAAAGGAAGAATTTGTGACTCGGACAAGGAAAATGAGATACTAGAACACAGAGAGTGGGGTCATGAAAGAAAGGTTGTGTGTGTTTTGAGGAAGGGGAAAAATAACTCATTTGGAAGAATAAGGCATTGTTCATTTTTTCAAATGTTATGTGAGTTCTTCATTCTTTTGCCACAATACTGAACGAGGGGAAAGAAGAAGAGGAAGAGTACTGGAGCTGGTGACGTTTGTGTCTATAGTGAAATTGTCACCCACTGCTACTAGATGTCTTTCTGTGAAATTAAGATGGCTGACGTTTATCTCTTTGTGCCCTGTGCTTCCAGAATTCTACCTCCCAGCAACGTACCACATATCAGAAAATGGCTCATTTCAGGTTGTAGATAAAGATGCTATGGACAAGGTATGTACAGTATCTGTATTACAGAGCATTATCAGTTTCTAATTCTGCAAGTTTAAATAAATGAATGAAAAGGAGTTTCACATACTGCACCAATACTCTGAAAGTGAACCTATGGCTAGATGTTGGATCCGCTCTTCACAAAAAATAGGATTAAAGAAGGCTATGTTCAGGATTTTATTTTTTTTGGAAGTACATCCTGTTTCTATGGAGGATATTTTAAGATATATTGGCTGTTATCTGCACATGCAATAAACTCTGGTTCAGTTCGCATTGGATTTTATTGCTCCCAGATGCAGTGTTTGCACATGTGCCTGGGACCACAGCACGCTGAGCCAGGGCAGAGCAGCCCCAGCTGGCAAGGAGCCCCAGGGATCAGCCTGCTGGCCTGGCACTGCTTCGATCTGACTCAACATGTTGCAGAGGAGCTGACTGTGGCACAAGGGTGCTACAGTGCAGGGGTAGTTGGCAGGCAGCCCCTGCACTGTAGCTGTATCACTTTCATGCCCCAGCCAGCCCCATCCCATCTACATGTATCTTTTGCTGCATGTAATTAGTCTGCTGTAGGATAGTACTTGTGTCCGGCAGTACGGTTCTACAGAGGAGTTAATTAGTTTACTGCAGCCTAATAGTGCTGTATGTGTAGACAGTGATGCTTTACTGTGGAGTTAATTAGTCAGCTCTGTAGTACAGTGTGTCATGTAGTCCCACTGGGGATTACTGCACACTGGGAATCCCTGAAGTTATTAGCTGTTAAAAGAATACACCGTTTTGTGTGCATCACTCTGAAAAGGATCCAGCAACACTTTTTTAAGTGAATTCTTAGTAAAGGAACTGATTCCGTTAAGGATGAAATGCATTGCTCTGTATAGACCCTGAGCTAGACCTCTGACCAGGAATGAGTCTCAACCCAGAACAGTACCTTCCGGTGCAATAAAACTGTGATGAACAAAGTATGTTTTCTTATTAGTAGCAGAATGTATTGTTTGTACTTAGTGTTTTAAAGTAGGCGCACCTTAAGAAACATGCTGTTGCATTATTCACACTGTGAGAAGAAGAAAGATTGGCCAATGTTTAGGGCAGGGGTGGGCAATTATTTTGGGTA
>NW_017728947.1:54135516-54151596 GCF_001723895.1 Crocodylus porosus | reverse complement strand
AGAGTGGGGAGCTCGCCTGGCTCCATAGAGCTTCTGTTGGCTGGGACCCTGTGCTCTTGCCACCCTGTCACTGGTGCCTGGGACACCAGTGTGGACCCTGTGCACCTGCTCATTCCCAGTGCCCCCCAGCCCTGCGGTACAGGCGAGGGGCAGTGTGCAGCCCAGACCCCCTGCTTGCCAGCAGGAAAGGAGTAGGTGCTGAGCATGGGAAAAATCGGCCCCTCCCCTGCCCTGTGGCCAGCACTGCCTGCTGCAGCCGCTTGCATCCTGTGCAGGGCTGTCCTGATCAGGCACAGGCAGCCCCACGTGAGCTGTGAGTGACTGCAGAACAGGGGGCTGGCCACGGGGTGGGCAAGGGGCCACTTTTCCCCAGGCTTAGCGCCAGCTTGTAACCTGCCCCTGCTGCCAGTCTGGGCCCCGTGCCAGCTCTGAGCTTGCCTGTTGGGGCTCCACCATGGTGGCAGCAGCTGCTTGGCACGGAGGAAAGCAGCCCCCCCACTTGCTACGCTGGGCAGTGTTTGCCACCGCTGCCTCTGGGCTGGCCAGCGCTCGAGCTCCAGGTGGGCAGCAACAGCAGCAAACAGCAACAGCAGCAAACACTGCCCCGTGTGGCAAGTGGGGGGGGCTGCAGCTGCTGCTGCTACAACGCAGCCCCGACCAGCAAGCCCAGGCTGGCTGTGGGGGCGGGTTACAAGCTCGTGCTGAGCCTGGGGAAAAGCAGCCCCTTCCCTGCCCCATGGCCAGCACCCAGTGCTGGAGCTGCTCTCAGCCCATGTGGGGCTGCCTGTGCCTGCTCAGGACAGCTCCTCACAGGCTGCCAGCGGCTGCAGTAGGGACCGCCGGCCACAGGGCGGGCAAGGGGCTGCTTTTCTCTGGGTTCCTTCCTTGCTTGGGGTCCTCCTCTGCCCACCTTACCTGAGTTTCCTGTGCCAGGTGCAGCCAGGGAGCCACATGTTCCCAGGCCAGAAGCCCTTGCTGGGACTTCCAGCTGGGGGGCTGGGGCTGGGTAGGCCCTGCTATTGCATGAGCCCACCGAGGTCCCCTGGGTCATTTTTGACAGGAACCAAAGACAGATAATATTAATTTTCTGAATTTTTTAGGGGCCCTGTGGGCCAGATAGAACGGCCTTGCAGGCCGGATTTGGCCCACAAGCCGTATTTTGCCCACCCCTGGCTTAGGGTGTTGATCTGAGACTCGGGAGGCCTGGGTTCTGTTTGTAGTTTTTCTGCAAACATCCTGTGTCATTTCAGACAGCTCAGTTCCTTTGTACCTTAGTTGCTCATGTATAACATTAGAATAATAGAATTTCCGTAATTCCTAGGATGCACCTGGAATAAGTACATTCAAGACTAGGAGCTAATAAAGTACTGTAGTGAAAAGAGCTATATATGTTCACGCAGCTTACAATTCATTCTCGGACCTAAGGAAACAAAAGGCTAAGGAGGGAAAGACTGGTTATAGTTACTCCGCTTTGGCTTGGAAACATTTCAACAAATGTTAAGTGACATAAACTCAGTTTACCTACCAGTGGTGGAACCTATTTTACTTCATTTAGGAATTCTCCAAGAAAACTCTTCCTTCCTGTCCATTTCTCTCCTCAATTCACTACCTGTTGTGTCACCTCTACTGCCACCATCTCCAAGATGGTTTCTACAGAATCTACAGATGATGGTGGATCCCTTGATCTATTCTTTTAGAAAGAAGCATTTTGATGCAATAATATGGTTTTATAGGGTTCACAGCTACATTTGGTATTTTGTTAGGTATGGGTATATTTTATTTATCAACTTCGTTTTTTGGGTGTAGATACTGCCTTGTCAAATCTCACCATGTACTTTAAATATTCTTCTCCACGTAGGTACCATGGATTCCAGTGGATCCTTTAAATCCAGATCTGAAACGATACCCAGAGTATGACCAAGCAAAGCCTTTGCATTGCGTAGTCAAAGCTGGTGAGATGTTGTACCTCCCTTCGCTCTGGTTCCATCATGTTCAGCAGTCACATGGCTGTATAGCAGGTAAGAAGAGCATTTGTGCCAAAGAGACTTGTAGTCTGTGATAGCTCCTGCTAGACATGCCTGAGATGCCATTCATTTTCTTGAGCAAGATCAGGTTGGGGCCAAAGATCCTTTTAAATAGATTATTTTTCTACATTCTAATTTATATTAAATATCAACCTGGTTAGAAAAGTGAACATACAGCACTGCAAATATTGGAAGCATTTGTTTTAGTACTATACTTTCCATGGTTGAAAAGACAGTTAAGCTATACATTAGTATTTCTGAATTGTAAATTAGTATTTCTGGCTTCCAGGGCCAGCATTTAAGCCATTTAGGTCTTACTATAGGTCTGCTTTATGCTATCAAGTCTTCCTGGCAAAGCTTCAAAACTTTGAGTCTGTGCACACTCAGCCCCTCTGAAGCAGCAGAGCACCCCACTCTTCGGCCAGAGTTACTCCAGTTCTGATGAGCGGAGTGAAGCTTTTGTTGCTGCCCACCAGGGCATGGAGACAGTCCCACATCTTCAGCTGGCTATTATGATCCATTCATCAGCTGGTGCCTTCCCAGAGGACAGCTTCATGCTTTGGTGGTGTAGTTACCATCATGGAACTATGTGGAGGGACCAGAAGTGCGCAGGTGGCCATGTGCTCAGGCAGTTTGGTGGTGGTGGCTGCTGACTGCCACCAGAACTTTCTGCTGGCAAATCAGGTAAATATAGGCATAGTCTAAGATGGATATCAAACTTACCAGGCCCTGTGGGCCAGATGAGGGCCCCAGAGCCAGTTTATGGGTCCACAGACCAACCCTGTACACTGCCTGCAGTGTCCATCCCTGCCTGGCCCCAATGGCCATGGGCAGCATGTGGGGCTGGGGTCAGTGTGTGCTGCATGTGAGTCCAGTCCAAGGTTCACAGGCAGTATCATGGGCCAGATGATAGGATTCCACGGTCTGTATCTTTGACCCCCCCTGGTCTAAGGCAGTGATTTTCAACCAGGGGGAGGCACAGGTGCTTTGAAATCTTTTAAGGGTGTCTTTTTGAGTTCTGTGCAACAGAAGTTTTGCCCTGTTATTTTTCTGTTGTCAAAACATGAGCGAAAGCTAAGAGCTGGCATTTTGCAAGGGATGCCTTGAGTCTAAAAAAAAATTGAGGATCACTAGCCTGAGAAAAGGTTGGACTGCTTTGACAGTTTCCTTCTGCCTCATCTAGTAACTCTTGGAGAATTCAGTATGTACGCAGAGCCTCTTATCCATGAAATGTACTGTAATTGTGCCTCACATGTATAGGATGAAGGCATATTTTTTGAGTTTGAGCTAATGGATGCTGGGAGCAAACTTTCATCAGTCACCAAAAACCACTGAAGCTTTCACAATGTGTTTGACTTGCCTCTTTTTTTAGATAGCTAGTGCATTGCAGATCAATTGTGGCCCAAATTAAAATAATAAAATATGGACACTTTCTGGTGGTCCATGTAGGGAAGAGGGTTCATTTATCTGTAATACACTAAATATGGCAGGAAGGAGGCTCATATCTAGATTCGGTAGTACATTTAAATTAATTTGGTGGTGTTAGTTTAGATTACAGCAGATCTAAATACTTTTCCTGCCTCTAATTTGGGAAAGCCAAAGATGAGCTTTTTAGGGGTTAATGTGGTTAAAACAGATATGTATCTACAGAACTTTGCAAAAATTCCTGCCTACGTTGTGCTTGCTGTACTTCTTTCAAAGTCTACCCAGCATTGACGTATGCTATTATAGCTCTCTAAATCTGTGTACAAACATGCCCATAAAGCATTTCTTAAACCAAACTGCAACAATTTCCATTTTTCTTTTTTCTCTAGTGAATTACTGGTATGACATGGAATATGACCTGAAGTACAGCTATTATCAACTACTAGATTCTCTCTCAGAGGCTGTGAAACTGGTGTAGCAGAGAAAGGAGGCTTGGGGCTCATAACTTTTCTGTCTGATGTAATAGACTCCTGTTCCTGGGGTAATATTATGCTTGAGCCAGAAGAACAGAACGTGGATTAAATGGATGACTGTGTTGTTTGCCTTTGGAGATGACATCATACAGAAGTTTGGTGAAATTTCAGGCCAGTTGGTTGCATTTTGTGTTTTGACAAGAGAATACTTGACCTCATTTTTAAGCCTTTGCAATTTGCCTCAGGTTTCACAAATGAAACAAAATTTTAACAGACCTAGTCCAGGTTTCAGAAACTCCGAAATGCAAACCTTTTCCCTTTTATAAAGTCTGCAGAGAATATACAGAGTGGTACCCAAGAGGTCTATTTGTTAAGTGGCAGAATAATAAAGGAAAAAAAGCTCTGGCATAAATAATGGAATTGGCCCAGGACTTGGGTTCATTACAAGACACCACTGCTTCTTGTTTTCAGGGGTGGTACCTATTGCTTTGAAATAGTGTTATAAACAAGTCAGTCTACAACTTATTTATATTTTTGTTAGAGACCCTACATGAGATATGGGAGTGGGGTTGACAGAAAATCATGGGCTAATTGTGATTGTTTTCAGTGTTGCCATATACACTTCATCGTCCATATAGCCAGGCATTGTGGTGGGTAGTGGGGGTGTAAGAAGGAAGATGTTTCTTCAGTTATTTTTATAGCTATACTTTTCAGTTTCCTCAGCACTGACTTAACTGTGAGACTCAAATTCCATCTTGGCCCCACCAACAGAAAATCCCATTTGCCAAAGCATGGCAAGAATAGGCAGCCTTTTACTAATGGGGCCCACGGCTTCTGACCCAGCTACTGCCTTGGGCTACCAGTCCCCTGGCTGCTGCTTCAGCTGTTCCTGCTTTGTGTAGAAGGCTCAGCTGTCTTGCTGCCCCCCTCAATGCAGTCTTTGCTGAAAAATGTGCTGCTAAAAAGTGTGGTGAATGAGGATTTGAAGTGGCTTTTAGGGTAATGATGATAAGTAGTGGCTGCAGCGGGGAGTGAGAGCACGGCCCTCCACAGAGAGCAAAGTTGGAGCAACACCAAGGGATCAGTCTACCATTTAATAAAATATGGAGTACAGAAGATAGGCTAGATCAGTAGGCTGGACAGCAGCTGGAGATTGGCAGGTTGTTAGTTTAACATAGATTGAAACAGACCTTCATGAGCCCAGTCCAGTCTCTTACCTGGCTGGATGTGGCCCATGAGCTATGGGTTTCCAACCCCTGATCTGTAGGTTTGGTAAGGAAACTGTGATGCTATGTTAGTTATATCAGCTGGGGTAGATGATCATAAATTCTTATTTACTTAAAACCTTTGAAATGCATGATCAGGCAAGCTGTGTGAATTAACTGCGTAGACAAAGGCATGTGCTTGGGGGTGGGGGCTGTTTTAATTAAAGCAGTTCCTAGACAGCCGCTCTAATTAAAATGGCTCACCGTCATGTGTATTAAACCCTTGTGTGTTTCAAAATGGCCACGAGTCACTTAAAAGTTCATTAGATGAGGTTTAGATAAAGTGCCCTGTGGTCATTTTGAAGTGTGTGGGGGGCTTAATATACATGACAGTGAGGTGATGCTGGAGCATTCTAATTAGAGCAAGGACTAGCATCTCTGTAGGTACCTGTAGGCACTTAAACGATGACTTGCATAAAATGTAGTCAAAGTACTCATGCTTGCATTATTGAGCCCGACTACTAAATATATAGACAGTTCAAAAGATGTAGCAAGCAACATTCTTATTAATAACACGTGACACTCTTTGAATTTTGAATAACATCCCCAGTCTTCAAAGGTACATACAAATGTTGTCAGGGATATATTGGCAGCAGCTGATTTTTACATACTGCAAGGCAGGAAAAAAATCCTTTAATCTTTGTTCTAATCTTTCTTATGAAACAAATGAATTGTGAGCTTTACTTCTAGTTCTCGCTGAGCATTTACTGAAAATCAGAGATGGATTTATAACTAGTTTAGAACTGCAGGCAGCCTGGAATTCAGGCCTGTTGTAATCACTCTACCTTTATGGAGGATCTCAAGCCATGAGGTTCCCAGATCATTTGAGAGTCAAATCCAAACTTCTCCAGAGTTTGGAAGGAGAAAGGGCTTGGATCTTTTTTTCTAATTTGGCTCCATTAGTTTTGTGCATGCGCACCGTCTCTCTCTCTTTCCCCTCCACCCCCATGTGTACACACACAAATAACTAAAAAAAATAAAATCCCTAGAATATAGATATGATATATATTCTAGAATGGATATAAGCTTTATAGATAATGTTAGAGTTTCAAGTATATGGTTGCAGGCACTGTGTAATCTGCCCATATCTTGCCAGCATGCCACTGGATGAAGCCCCTGTTGAACGGAAGGTGCCCATCATGGCCAGTTGGTTTTGTGGTGTCATTTGCATACTGCTAATCTCTCATCTTGTTTTTACTGTGAGTTAGGATCTGATCCTGAGAGTTGCTTATTGCCAAATAATAAAACCAGCGGGTGTTGGATATGCTCAGCAGCTCTCAGGGTCACAACTTTAAGCTGGTGTAGGTGTGAATGAAAGTTTTTTGAGATGAAATCCTAGTGTATTCGCCCACGTCTGCGCACCATTGGGACAAACATGGCAGCAAGTTGAACTGACTTTGTGGACTACAAGACAGTGATATACTCCAATAATAAGATTTCTACCCTTCTGGTTTCAACCCTGGTCCCTGTCTCCTGTGACTAGGCATCTACTTCTGTGGCTGATATAAAGTGCACTGATGCTTTTTTCTCTACCTCAAAGATGGTTCTATCCCAAGAAATGAAATTTTGCAGAAGTTCTGTTACATACATCAATGACTGACTTAGGTACAATTTGTTTCAGGCTGAAATGTCTGTGCTCATCAGAAAATGCAAAGTATGTGTACATGAACTGTGATAGAAGGTGGAAATGAACAATGTAAACTATGAAATGTTTAAGCCAGGGTTGTCCAATTTCTGACCAGTGTGAGGGGGATGCACACTCCTCAGGCCACAGACCTCTTGGTCACATGGAGGTGCCCCTTGGTCACTCTGTAGGTGCCTCCCCCTGGAGTCCCATCCCCCCCCCCCAAGCTGCACAGGTAGTCTGGCTTTCCCAAGCTTTATGGATGTTGGAAATGATTTGACTCCCCCCCTTGTCCCATAGGCTAAGTGAACGGCTTGCTTCTTGTTTTGCAGTTGGTGTGAGCAGCCTGACTCTCCTCTGCTGTGTGGGGAGCACAGCCTCCCTTTTGGCTGTACAGCAAACCAGCACCTCTCTTGCCATTGCAGGCAGTGCAGGTCCCCCTACCAGCTCCAGTTCACCTCCACAAGCAGCCCAGCTCCTCCACTGCATGAGCAGTGTACACAGCTCATGTGTACACAGCATGGGCAGACTTACCCCTCTCTTGCCAGGTGGGCACCCTGGGTCTTCCTCTGCTACACATGCAACATCCTCCTGCTGCTAGGCCTAGTGTCCCCAGGCGTGGGCTCAAGAAGCAGAAGCTGGAGGAGGGAGGGAGAGCCTGGAGAACTCAGCCACTGCAGAAGCAAGGGTAGTGGGGGGACCAGTAGCTGGTTAGGAGCCCAGGGGCTGTATTTTTACCCCTGGAAGGCCAGCTGGTTAGCCCTGGTTTAAGTCATTGTAAATGTCCAAACAGTGATCCTGGTATTAATGCAGTTTTTCACCACTTTATTGACTTGGGATGCTATTGAATTTTCATTGCTGGATACATGGGTTGTTAACCACTAACCTTGAGGGCTGATTGGTTATTCTTGTTACTCCTGCTCGAACCCATCTTCAAAACAGAGCACCTGCCTCAGAATTTTTGCCGTGAGCATTTTAAATAGGTGGAGAAACTCGTGTTTCCCTTCATCTATACTTACATCACGAATTCTGGGATCCTCCAGAAGTTTATGTCCAAATGAGATGCAGGGCAACCTGGTATCTATCTACAGTGTATGTCAAGGGAAATGAAGACATTAGGAGGCTGTAGCTACAGTGTTCCAGCATAACTAAATGCAAGCATCTCTCTATTATTGCTTTAAGTTCAGTTTGTAACCAGTTACTGACATGGCTGCTTCTGAATATCATTTGTCTGTATATTGCATTATGTTAATACATGGCTGGCAACCATAGCAACTCATTGTGTGTAATCTTTGCCCGTATCCCCAGACTATCAGAACCACTAGAATAGTGGTTATCAACCTTTTTATACTCAAGGCACCCCTCAGAGACTGCCAGCTCTTAGCTTTCACTCCTTTTTTGACTACAGAAAACTAATACAGCAATTCTTCTGTGAAAAAAAGCTTGGAAAGAGCACAAATAGGTCAAAATTGTTTTTGTCACTATAGATTTGAAATCTCTGGGTTTATGTTGTGAATTATTTGTAGGTGTTTACACATCTAATGGTGCCAGTGTTGCACAGCACCCTTAAAAGTATCTTATGGCACCCTAGGTTATTGTGGCATGGTTGAGAATGGGTGTCCTAAAAAAACAAGTATTCTGACATCAAAGAGAGAATCTAGAAATGGAAAGGTCATCATGGGCGTACGATGTACTGAGAATTTGATGAGAACATGACATTTTGTGTACGGACAAAGCATCTTTTATCATTTATCAAATCATTTATCAAATCATTTATCTGCATGACTGCCTTCAGCTAGAAAGGTAAATCATTACATCTTGTAATTCTTTTACTGAATTTTATGAACTAAATGCTACAGCTCCAGTATATGAAATCTGTTCCTATGTTCATTCTGCTGTGGGAGCACCTCCATTTGTTGTGTCACAGTCTGAGGCATTCAAACATTAAACATTTATTTTAAATTAATTTGAGTCCCCAGATGAACAAATTTCAGTAGCCTATATAATATCCCTACTCTGCTTAGAGTCCCATCTTCAGAGCCCCTTTTTGCAGAGATAGTCCTGTCGTTGTTAACAGGGCTTAAATAGATGCAAGATTGGTGAGGTGAGGTGAGGTAATATCTTTTATTGGACCGACTTATGGTTGAGAGAAATATTAGACAATCAGGTACAAAATGCCCTTCCTCGGGTCTGTGAAAGCAGCAAGCACATCACAAGTTAACTATCAGAACAATGTAGAGGATGTCACTGCAGAGCAAATGTGACGATGTTCTGTTTTTTTCTTCAGTGTCCCATTGCAACACTGGGAGGTCCTGCACTCACTGCTCCCCTGGTAGCTTCTCTGCTGCTTCTTATAGATTCTGTTTCAACTCCAATGTCTCTCAAGTTAAAGCAGTCCAGTAACTTTCTCATCTGGAAAACGAATAAACCTCGATATCACTTCCAATCTTGTTCCTGCTCATGCCATGCTCAACATCCAGCAAAGGGCATATATCACTCTTAGGTGCATCATCCTGTTTCTTTTTGTTGATATGTTTTATTCTCCCCAAACATCTTGCTTAGCTATGGGCTAATGTAAGCAATGTCTTGCTTAGCTGACTCTCATGTAAGACAAAACCTACACCTGTCTGAGTGCAGCAATGTGGTCTGGAGAAGGTGACTTCTGAGGTAAGCGAGAAGTTCTTCACAGCCTACTGTAAAGGTAAGTAGGAGGACCCCTGGGGAGGGGTCAGGGGGACATTTCAAGGCAAAGGTGAGAAAGGAAGATGGGAAAGGAAGGAGGAATTTGGCCAGTGGAGAAGGGAGCTTGACTGGTAAAAGAGAAACATGGGGAGCTACAAGGGGCATTTAGGAGAGAGTGAAAGGACATGGCGTGGGGTAGCGGGCAGGGAAGATGTTTAAAGGGACACTTAGGATAAACAGATGTTCCTTTCCATTTAATGGGTAAGTATCTTCCATGGCTTGTTTTTTTGTGGGGGGAAGGGGATGGAGCTCCATCCCACAGTGCAATATGGGGAGTTTTGGATGGGTGCTACCACTAGCACCTTCCAACAGCCAGACACTTAATCTAGTGATAGTCTTCAAAAACATGAAGCACTTGTGCATTCATATCTCATCCCTCACTGGCAGCACTCTGTCTGCTTACCATAGGCTGAGCCTTGTAGCTCACAGGGACTACACAGTGCCTGGGGTCTTTCTCTGCTTACGCCCACTAATGGAGGGGTTTTCTGGATCTGGCAAGATCATGTGTAGTTCAGCTAAGCTGTATCTCAGCTGCAGGACATTATCTTGTGACACTTGACATGGAGTGTGCAACTTTTTATTGTAAATATTTAAATTCTCCTTTTGGTTCCTATCTCACTGTGTGAAAGAATGACACAAAAAAGATCATCAGTCATCATTTTGATAGAATTTACAAACATTATGCTTAAATCTCCAGGAGGTAAAAGTATTACATTAAAAAAACACACTCTTTGATCCTTGGTCTTTAGCACATTTTACTTTATTACTGTTAGTCATGTGCATTACAGCTGTACTTTTGACCCTGTCAAACAGGACTCCATCATGCTAGGTATTATACCAGCAAAATGCCTGGCTCCAAAGAGCTCACAGTCTAAATAGACAAGACACAATATATAATAATAAAAGGCAGAATGGACAAGGTGATGACAAGAAGCACATTCAGTGTTTTTTTTTCCTTGAGGTAGCATGGAGAAGATAAACTAAAAAGAAACAAAAGCGGGGTGGGGAATGAGAGTAGCAGGGGGAAGGCTGAGTGGAAGACACTGGGGAGTTGGAGGTACAACCAAATAGAAAGCCAGTTGAAACTGCAAAGAATGGGTTTGACCAAGGTAGTTGCAAGTCAGATTTCTGTTATCTAATTTATTATGATGGGACCTAGGTCTAGCAGCCAAATGAAAAAAGAAAAAAAAGTGGTGTCTTATAGACTAATTTAGAGAGAGGTAAGCTTCTGGCAGCAACAGTTTGCTTTGTCAGATGCTATGAAAGCTATAGTCTCAAAGCTATAGTTACAGCCCCTTTTACTATGTAACAAGAGGTGTGGACAAACAATATGTTTGCTACAGAGTAAATGAACTACTTCATAATAAAAAGTGCACCAAATGTACAATACGGAGCTTTACACTAGGGTAAGTCACTTCATTCTATGGAAAAGGTACCTCTCAGAAGGTGGGGTGTTATACCAGTATACCAGTTGTGTGTCTGCTCCCCTAGTCAGTTCAATCTGAGTACCCATTTGCTCTGTGTAAACTGGCTTCTGAACTGCCTCATTTCCAGGCACTGTAATAGCACACACTACTGGCAGCCAAGCTGTGGCTGAACTGCACAGCCCCAGTTCCTGAGCTGGGTGGTCACTGGTCAGGCAGCAGTGCTTACCATGTTCTCTCAGCCATGGACGTGAAGGGCTTGATCATGACTTCACTCCTTTTTCAAAATCCTAGATGCACTCTTGCTGGCAGTCAGTTTGGGAAAGCTGTTTATGTGTCTACTCCTTCCCATGTAGTAAATGTACTGTCAAGTAAAATCTGGGATAAATTACTCCATAGTAATCATGTCACATCTGTACCCTAATTCATATTTCAAGTAGTCAGGAGCTGTGTATTAAGTCCTGTCACAATGGGCAAACACACCATCACCATCAACCTCCCTCCTATTCATAAGCTGCCCTAGGTACCGCACTGTCAACCTACTACCAGAAATTATCTCTCAAGTCTGATTTTTATAGTGGTCAAAAAGGTGGAAGTGTCCATAACATGGAGAGGAATATTGAGTAGCCTGAGTGCTGAGCTAGACAGGTAAAGAAACTTGCCATAGGAGGCATTTATAAAGAATCCATAAGGTAAGTGTAGATTAGGAATTTTACTGGCTGGGAATTTTCTAGGGCATAAAGCAAAGGCGCCAGCCTGCCTTAACTCCACCCTGAGCACAGGAAGGAGCAGCCTGTTCCTTGAATGCCACAGAAGTACTGCGTTGTTCCTAAGCTGGTACAGACTGTCTCCAAAAGTTTAAACACCAGAGCTTGCAGCATCTCAGAAGATTTTCAATCACCTAACAGAAGCTGTGATATTTAGTAGATGTCATATGGTGCTGAGCTCATATCCTCCCGGTAAGTAGACATGCCTTTTGGCCATAAACCTCTGCAAGTTCAGTAGAGAGTGGCACTGTTGGGATTCACCCTGATGAATATGGAAATGGTCACCTGCCGTCTGAGAGGTCAGTGTTTGATACTGCTGTTTGTCTTCTTCCCTCAGGGAAGAAGATATTGAGGTTCTTATGGGTGGGCATTTTTGGATAAGAGATGCATTGAAGGAATATGCTTTTTGAAATGTAGGAGTTAGAGAGGGTGGAGCTCAGAGTCTGCATGAATTAAACCTGTCATGCAGCGCACAGTATTTAACAGTGAGTGACGAGCTGTGGGCATGCCTGTTGGCCAGCACACAATAGCTCTTTCTGATCAAGTGTCACCTTTCCCATCTATCCTGCCAATCACAGAGACTGCAATGCTTAAGGTATGAAAACTAATAAAGGTTTCCTGTGTTTAAAATTTGACAGAGACCTGGCTATTCAGGAATTATATAGCAAGTCTCAAAAAATGCACTCTGGGTCCTCTGAGAGGTGGAGATGTGCTGCTAATAGGAGATCACGAGAACTGAATCTTGCGTTTGTTTCAAGGACTGCTCTAAGGAAGCATTTAGCCAGCTAGCAGTGGGAAGCAGCAGGATGACCCTGATGTTTTTCAGTCTTTGAGGGTGTGTATTTTCTAATAATAATCACTTTCAGTTTTTTTCAAGAAAAATGATTAATGTTGTTAGAGACAATTCAGTTAGAGTGTTTAAGTGGATTAAGCTCTGCTGTCAGTTATACCGGTCTACATCTCAGTAAATTCCACTGACTTCAGTGGACTTAATGACGTAATGCGTGCATCTGTCATACGATAAGTGGGTGCAATTCTACTGCAGTTATAAATATTCCTGTACGTAGATTTATGCAAGAGGCTTTCCATCTGTGAAGTGATTTGAGACTGCTCAGTCTAAAAGGCTCTTTAGAAATATAAGATACTATTAGAAGATCTTCTTACTGTTTATTATATGCAGAAAGCAAGATAGAGATGTACCTTCTTCAGACTAACACAGTTAGCTTTGTTTATTATAGCTTACTCTACCATTAATTCTGGTGTGTAATCATATACTTCATTCATCTATGCATTCAATGCAAAGATTAAAATCACGTTTTCAGAGTTGTTCCTATCTGCAAACATAAGAAGCAGTTGAGAAAAATTGTGCGCTGGGCTAAAGAAAATTTACCAGTGATGCATTATTATGATAGAGAGAATGTAGCAGCTATTTCATTAATAAGACTCTTAGCTATTAAGTTGGTAATTACCATACAAATGGATGGCTAAATAGTAACTTTTCCCAGGTAGGGAACACCCTTTTAGAGCTGTAGTCAGACAAAACAGCCAGAAACAGATCTAAATTAAGAACCATGATCTATGGTGTTACTTCTTTTAATAAACTACTGAAGCCAGGTTTCCTGAGTGATTGGGGTGACAAATTCAGTTGTGAACCAGCAGATGCTTAATCTCCGAGGCTGTTCTGGAGAAAAAGATTGTTCACGCTGAAAGTAAGTGATCCAATCTTGTATCCTACTCTTAGGAAATGGTATGGTTGGACTCTCTTTTACCAGGGCAAGTTATGACATAGAATAACTAACTGGTGCCTAAGTGTGTGATGCATTGATCATTTACATTGTAAGATATATCTTTTTAAATGTAAACTGCATGGACAGTCCTTGTAGCAGAGACTAGAATCTGGATTCCATCCTTGTACCTGAATATCTTACCAATCCTCCAGCTACAGAGGGATTCTCCACCCTACTTGTCCTCTCCTTCTGGCTCCCGTGACTTCTGCATTTTTGGCTGCATAGTGACACAGCTTCTACAGGAAGGGTGGAAGAATCCCTCTCACCCAGAATAGCCTAAAGCCTCGTGGTTTAGGGCACTCTCCTGGAAACAGATGTGGGTTTGAGCACCCTCAGGCTGAAGAAGCAATTAAACCCATATCTCCCACTTCCTGAGAGACATCTCTATCTAGTAGGTTAATAAATAAAAGGTAGGGTGATAATAGCACTACCACCTCCTACTCCTTTTTCAGCTGTGTATTAGAATTAAGTAATTACAAGTACATTTTTGAGGAACTTGATTGTAGTGGTGTGCTCTGAGCATGGTTGCCACATCAGCCCTTTCACAGGACTTAGGTGGAAAAATACCTTTGTAGGTTTGATGTCCGATTGGGCTGAGGGAGGAAATAAGCATGAAGATGCTCAGTTCTGAGCATGTGCAGAAGTAGAACTCTCTTAATTTCTCAGAAAATGTTCAAAATAAACAAGAAGGCAAGTACTGAATGTAAGTACTGTGAAGGCTAGGTAATAAAGGAGTTTTTTGGATCAAAGTTTTGACCTTGGGACTCTCACTGTACCATTGCTTGTGCCTGAACAGCCATGAATTACCTGGTTCTTGTCAGATCTTTTGTGAGAGAGGAGTTCAGCAAGGAGCAGGAAAGATAACCTTACATACAAAAGAGAAAGGGAAATGTATGAACAGAACTAAAATATAGCCTTTCACAGGAAGAAAAAAATTCTGCTCCAAGATAAACTGGACCAGTTTTGAAAATGTGTTACCTTGGGTTATCTAATGGAGAAAAGGATAGTGCAGAATATTTTAGGATTTTACAGCCACATCTGGGATGATTTGAATACTTTGTGAATGGTTTGAAAGTTAAGGGTAAGTTAGAAAATTACTGAATGGTCAAGAGCTTAGATTTTTATTAAACTGGCTGCAATTCCTCTGAAGGTGCACGCTGTTTTGAAATGTAAAAGTTGCAAGATTAATCATTAATAAAATCCAGTTAATAAAATAATCCTTAGTCGTGCAAAAAAGACAGTGAATTAAGATGCCACCATTCACAAGAAGTCAGCAGATGTTTAAAACAAATGTAAAACTCATGACAGCATTATGATTCTGACTGCAAGTTGCTTATTTCCAACCTTTGATCAGGATAAAGCAAAGTAACAGTTGTATAATCTTACATGTGGAACAAATATGGACAGCTAACAGGAGAATAAACTGCTTTGGGAAACGAACCAAACTAATGTTTTATTAACAACTAAAGGTTTACAAATCTAGGACAAGCTGTGAATATTTAATCCTTATATGCCACCTCCATTTTACCTTCCTTGACAAATCAGGAGTGCTGCATGCTGTATGGCACGGGTTGCCAACCGGGGGTATGTGTACCCCCGGGGGTACTTTGGAAGGCCTCATGGGGTACATGGCAGTTTGTTGGAGAAGCCGCCGGGACTTCCGGTTTCACTCCTCAACTGGCTGCTGAGGGACTTCTCCCCCCCTTGCTTCTTGACTGGCTGTCGGAGGACTCCCCACTTCTGGACCAGCCGCCAGGGGTACACTAACCAAAAAAGATTGAAAACCCCTGCTGTCTGACATAAAATCTAACCCTTGCTCCTAGGTGAGGCTCTCTCTTTAATCATAGTGGGCTTGTCTACACGTGAATTTAAGTGTGCTTAAATTTAGTGCATATTAAACTAATGCTCATTAAGCATTTTTTGGCAGTACACATGCTTGTGCCACGATGTCGGGTGCTTTTAAAAGCTCCTGGTGCTACGGCACATGCATTTGTATAAAAGGCAAAATGCACGTAGGTGCTGAGAAAATGGCGGCAGCACGCTTTTGAACTAAAACTCACCACTGACATTTTCACAGTGCTGATGCACGTCACCATTTATACAAATATATGTGTAACCTGGGTACACAAGGGTGTGCCCTATTCTCAATTGAATGGGATAGGTAGGCAGAAGGGGGTGCTGTGAGAGGGATGCCAGAATTTCGAGCAGATCCCTCTTGCCTCTTTAGAGTTAGGCCAAGCCCAAAGTTCTTAACTATATACAATTTATTAAGTTATAATATACATAAACATAAAACTAAATATCATATACATATATTTACACAGTGAACACTACCCAATAACCAAGGTCAAACCCTAAATAACACTATTTACAACATCACAATATGACATTTCAATTACAGAATGTAAGATGCAAACATGAACCATCTTAACATCTATTCCTTAATATAGTCCCTGACCCATGGCACAAGATAGCCCTCCTTCCAATGGGGTCCTTTGGGGGGTGTCCAGGAAGCACCAGGGGCCCCTCCCCTTAGGGCCTTGACTAGG
>NW_017728947.1:54103778-54134466 GCF_001723895.1 Crocodylus porosus | reverse complement strand
ATTGCACCACCTCTGGAGGGAGCTTATTCTGCAGTCTGGACACCCTGACTGTGAAGAAGTTTTTCCTAATGTTGAGTCTGAAATGGTTTTCCAGGAGTTTGTGACCATTGCTCCTGGTCTTCCCCAAGGGTGCCCTGTTGAACAATTGTCCACTGAGTCCTTGATGTATGCCCCTGACATAGCAGTAAGCTGCTACCAAGTCCCCCCTCAGCTTTATTTTTTCTGGTTGAAGAGTCCCAGATTCCTCAGCCTTTCCTTGTATGGCTTGCAATGCAAGTCTCTGATCATATGGGTGGCTCTTCTCTTGACTCTCTTGAGCTTTACTACGTCCTTGTTGAAGTGCAGTGCCCAGAACTGGATGCAGTACTCCAGCTGCAGTCTCACCAGTGCTAAGTACAGTGGAAGAATCACTTCCTTGGTTTTGCTGGAGGTGCATCAATTGATGCATCATATTGAACTGGAGAGGAAAGGGAGTCTTTGAATTTTAAAAAAAGTTCTAAACTGTTTTCTAAGTGCTTTGCTAAATTGCCAAAGTCTATATACAGAGTAAGAGGATCTTAGCTAGATCCTGAAACTAAACCAGGAAGGGTGGGAATTTTATCCATATTACTGGCTCTGCACTGGGGAAAAGTGAAAAGAAAGGTCAGAACAGAGAGCAAAAGGAAGAGGAATCAAATTAATTATTTTATACACAACCTGTTCTCGTTAAGCAGTTTTTCCTAACTTATTCTCCAGAACCATTAGTTGCAGGAGTTAAAACAGAGATGAAGGAGGAAGTGTACAAGTGTTGGTGAGCTCAATCTCACTTATAGACATGACTTTGTATCATGATGTGATTCTATTGCATGATGATGCAATTTCACTTCCCTGAAGGAGAGTAAGCAGTTAGGAAGCTGCCATATCTTTTTGGAAGGAAGGGTTTTTTGTGATTTTTTTTTTGGACCACATGTATAATTAGGAGAGATGTTATACAAGCTTTTGGATACAAGGGCAGTTCTTCAGGTCTGGACATCATAGGCACAACAACACACCACCTCTACTTTTTGGAAAAAGACTGAACTGTTCTCACAGGAGTGGAACATAAGTAAAAAGTAAGTAAGGTGGGTTGAAGAGGGGGAGCAACCTGTGGCTTCTAGGAAGTAGGTGGAGCTGCGTACCCTTTGATTACATGAAAGTCCAGTTTCTCTTGGAGCTTGGTATAGGATTTGTTGCATCACAGTCTAATTGGAAGCATAGCCAGTCTCAACAAGAGCTATCCACTGTGGAGCAACAGGACCAGCACTATGGTCACTGGCCTCTAAATAAAAGAACAGATTCTCTAGCTGCAACTTCAGTTGTCATGTTATCTAATTAAAGTTGTCTTTTTTTTTTTTGGTCAGCTTCTTATCTTTCTGTTTTCATTTTCCCTTTCCCCCCTTCCATTCTCTGCCTTACTTCCTTCTCTTATTTTCTGTACTAGGACCATTTGGGTTTTTCCTATGGGAGTGCTCCTCAAAGTGATATTAGGGAATTAATTGCCCGAATGGTGAAGAATTTGGATAATGCACAGATGACCCACTCTGAAGTAGACTACCAAGGCACAGATGAAAGGCCAGCCTGGGTTTGTATGCCTCAAGCAATGACTGAACCTTTGCTTCTTACTTTGCAATTATTCTCCTTGTAACCATGCTAGTTAGAAAAGCAGAGAATCAGAGTTTTTAAGCCCTTAAGGCCCTGAAGCAGGTTAGGCATATCAGCTTGAGATAACTAAAGATTTGTTCTGAAGTTTTGAGCTTGTTAGGTACTAAATTATTTCAGCCCTTTCAGACACAATAACTGACAGTTCACCTTAAAAACTTCATTAACATCTAGAGAAACATCTGTTAGCCAACATCACAGACAGAAACTATCTGAAACTCAGCTGAACAGCTTGCCGCTACTAAAGAGACAGAAACTGGGAGCCAAGTTACAAAAACTTGTTAGGAAGTCTGTGCTCAAGCTCTCCCATTAGCAGTATTGGTGAATGTTCAAGTCACTTTTAACTAAGTAGTATTTAGACAGGTTTTTGGCTGACTTCCATTAATGCACCCACAAAAGGTGCAGATGCATTCATTTGCTTGTGTAAATATTCACAATTTTTGCATACAAATGTAACCCGGGTACACCCAAGGGTGTGCCCTATTCTCAGTTGGATGGGATGGGTAGGCAGGAGGGGGTGCTGGGAGAGGGATGCCAGAATTTCAAGCAGATCCCTCTCTCCTCTATAGAGTTAGCCCAAGCCCAAAGTTCTTAACTATATACAATTTATTGAGTTATAACATACATAATCATAAAACTAAATATCATATACATATATTTACACAGTGAACATTAATCAATAACCAAGGTCAAACCCTAAATAACACTATTTACCCGTCACGATAAAACAATTTCAGCAGCATCAACACAATACAACATTTCAATTGCAAAATATAAGGCGCAAACAGGAACAACCTTAATAACACCTATTCCTTAATATAGTCCCTGACCCATGGCAAGAGATAGTTCTTCTTACAGTGGGGTCCTTTGAGGAGTGTCCAGGAGGCACCAGGGGCCCCTCCCCTTCAGGGCCTTGACTTGGGGGGGGGGGGTGCTGCTCACCCAGCCCCTTCTCAGGGTTTGCCCACCCCAAATATCTTTCCCCTGTGGGACCCAAGGGCCCAATAACTCACGCTCCCTCAGGTGGCAGTGGTCAGGGCACAGCTCAATGGGGTCTCCTCTCCTGGAGCACCTCTCCAGGCCTCTCCTGCACCTCTGGGCTCCTCTCCACCCTGTGCCCCACTCTGGGCACCGAGGGCTCAGCCCCTCTCAACTGCTGCACCACTGCTGCTGGCTCCTGGATGCTGGGCCTCATGCTGCAGCACTACCTTTTCCCCGTGCCCTTGCTCGGCACTGAGGGCTCTCTTAGCACAGGCCAGGCCCTTCAGGCTCCTGCTGTCCTCACGCCAGGTGGCTAACCCAAGCAGCCTCCGCTGCTCCCTGGCTCCTAAGGCTCGGGCCTGTGCACTGCCCTGTGCACTGTGGAACATGGCTGCTTGCTGGGAGATGGGGCCTGAGCCGCCTCACTGCAGCCCCAAGGCCTTTGCCCCATGCGCTGCCCCGCTCAGTGTGCGGCCTGCTGGCCCTGCCGGGGTTGCAGGCTCAAGCCGCTGCTTGCGGCTCCCAAAGCCTGGGCTCTGTGCACTGACCTGTGCGCTATCATGGGCCCAAGCAGTCTCACACTGCTCCCAGGGCCGGGTCTCTGCGCGCTGTCCCTGTGCGCCGTCAACAGCCTGAGCAGTCTCACACCGCTCCCAGGGCCGCTTCTCCAGCGGCAGCTTCAGGAGCCTTGGGCCTATTGCCTGCTGGGGGAGAGCTCCCAGCTTTTCTTGGCTGCGCTCTTCTTGAGTCCTTTGCTGCATCTGCCCCTCGTGCTGGGCACGCAGCTCCAGGGCTCCGCCTCTGCAGTCCTCCGGACCTGACAGTTTACAGTCTTCAATCAGGTCCAGGAGAGCTCTTCTCCCCCTCCCCTCAGGAAAGGGGTGTGACTTTAGTTCTCCTGCTGCCTCCTGATTGGTGGATCAAAACAGCAGGATCTCAAGCCTGGGCCTCAACCCAAGCTCTGAAAGGTAAGCCTGCTATGTATGTGACGCAGCGCCAGGTGCATCAGCTTGCATGCAGACTAGACTCGATTAACTGCTGGATTTTGGAGCAGACAAATATATATGTATAAATTGTGGCTGTGACTTGGGACTAACTTTAGTTCCAAGTCGCTCCAGCCCTGCCATGTCCCCCTGTGCCCATTGGGGGAACTCCAGCCTCTGGACCAGGGGCGGGCAATTATTTTGGGCTGAGGGCTGCTTGCTGAGTTTTGGCAAGCCATCAAGGGCCACATGACAGGAAGCCAGGGGCAGATAAATATTAATTTTTCTAAATTTTTTAGGGCCCCTGCAAGCGGGATAGAATGTCCTGGCAGGCTGCATGCGGCCCACAGGCCACATTTTGTTCACCCCTGCCGTGGACACATGGCTGCCAGCACTTGGCAGCCATCTTAAAAGCACACCCTCTACACTGTGACCTCTGTCAGAACAGCAACTTGGCAGAGTCACAGCCAGCATCTGCCTGCTCTGCTTCTGCCACAGCTGTGCTTCTCAGCCCTAGCTTCCCCAGGCCCTGGCCCTGGCACCCAGGGACAGGGTCCTCCATGCTTCAGGGCTGCCACACCTGGCCTATGTGCCTGCTTCTGTTCCACATGCCTGGTGCTTGGCCACCTTGCACTGCCTGACTCCCACACCCACTCTGCCACTTGTTGGATGACTGGTACATGGCCTTCTGGGGCCTCTGCTACTGCACAGCTGATGCCACTAGCCATGGTGAAAACGGGCTCCAGGATGCCACTTCTGGGACCACCATTGCCCTCCTGTCCCACCAGCCGTCCACCCCCTCTGGGCCCGCTGTGCAAGCTGGGACTGGTGGCAGCACATGCTGCAGGAATAGGATGATAAGCACTGGGTTGACAAGTTCTGGATGACCCAGACCACCTTTTGAAAACCTGCTGCACCAGCTCTGACCCCACCTTGAGTGCCAGGACATGGAGAAGGACCCAGCTGTCCCCACTGACACCTGCATGCCCTGCCTCCCACGCCCCCTTTCCCCCTGCCTACCCCCCAGCACCATTCCAGGATATGTATGTTTCTCATGAAAACCTTTATTCCCCTCACAACCCCTACCTCCCCCTCAACCAAAAGAGCCCCCTCTCACTTCCCTCCCCAAAACATAGAACTTGTCCATCATCCTCCACACCTACCAACAATATAATCCCCAGCATCCTGGCATACGGGCACTTAAAAAAATAAAAAGCTCCAAATTCACTGGCTGCTGCAGCGACTGTTGGAGCTCCTGGAAGAACCCCCCATGCAGCATGGGGTAGTGGGGGGCAGCAGGGATGGGCCCTCCCTGCCTGGCAGGGGCTCTAAAAAAAAAGTGCTGGAATGCTGAAGCCAGGCAGGGCAGCCATTGATGGGGCTGGGATAGCGGATGGGGAATGGGAGCTTGTGGCAGAGCCCCCGATGCAGCACAGGGCAGTGGGGGGGCAGCAGGGATCACCCCTTCCCCCCACCCCCAGCCTGGCAGAAGCTGGTGAGTATGAGACTTTTCTTTCTTTTTTTTAAAGAGCCGAGATACTGAGGCCAGGTGGGGCAGCCATGGGGTTGGGGGCAGGCAGGGCATAGGGCCTGTTCAATTCAGAGATCTGGCTGCGGCCAAATTGATTTGGGATAGTCATTTGAATCACTGAATTGAATCACTGGCCCCCACATTGGCTGAATCCAAATCCTAAGCAAATACTAACTGCTTCACACTAGCCTACCAGCCAAAGTCCTCCCTGGGGAGGAGCTAGTGGCTGGTAGTGACATTGCTGGCCTCTCATAGCACAGTGTGGGGCTGGGCTGAGGGCAAGGCAGCAGCTGGCCAGTAGATGCAGCAGTCATGGAGGTGAGTGGGGTGGGGTGCTGAAGGCCTGAGGTCTCCTCTGATGATGCATCACCAGAGGCACCAGGGCAGGGTGCGGGCAAGGGCAGGCTGCCCCTGCTCATGGCACTTGCAGGGGTGTGGCTTGGCTCTTAGGGTGCCAAAATGTGGGTCAGCTTCTGAATGAAGGGCATGGTCTTTTGTGCGTGACCAGGCTGAAGATTGAACTTGGTCATGGCCACCCAGTGTGCCTGTAAGACCTTAACCTTCATGTGGCACTGCCACACTGGGAGTGGCCGCATGCACGCATCCCATGAGATATGGTCTCATATATATGGACATTTGAGCACCTGCCCTGCGTGAACTGTCTCTGGATGTCAGCCCCACTCCAGAGTGCCGTGAGTTTGTGTACCACTTCCTGGGTCCAGTTGGGGGCCTGGTGCTTGGGATGGGTGTGGGCACATGAGCTGGGGCTCAACAGGGATGATGAGTTGGACATGCTCCCAGTGCCAGCTCCCTGGGCCTCCATGCACCTGTTCCTGCGATGCTGGCCCTGGACAGCTGCCAGCAGCACCTAGGACAGGGGCATGGGCTGGGACTGAGCTGCATGGCAGAGGTGCTTCACCATAATGCCTGCAAAGAGAGAGAGCTGGGGGTGACCAGCAGCAGGGAGCAGGAGCTGGCCCTGCTGCCATAGCAAGCAGGGCCAGCAGCCCTGGGGGAATCTCAGGGCTGGGCAGGGGGTGCAGCAATCTGCAGTCCTTTGCAAGACTCACCTGTGGCCAAGGAGCAGCTCTGGCTAGGGTACAAGACGGGCAGAGGCTGCCTGCATCCTGTCCAGGGGGGCACATGGAGCCTGGTGGGCTCCTGCAGACAGCCGGCTTCTTCGGTCTCCTTATGCTGTGTGCCCCAAGGCACAAAATGGCTGGAGGCTTTTATACCCTGCAGCTAGGGGCTGCCAGAGAGCAGCCCAGCCCTGGAGGAGAGGCAGCCAGCCAGGATTTCTGGGTCTGAGCTCTGGCCGGCCCCCTAGTAGCTGGGCAGACCCAGCACTAAAGTCCCTGCATTAATGTGCATTAACACGTCTACACATACATTAATGCACATTAACTAGTCGTGCCTTCATTTGATACCTGCTTACACACGTATCAAATCAAAGCATGATTAGCCTAAATTCACCATTTTTAAGGCACATTAAAGGTGTGCACTTGTGGAAGATTACCCTTAATGTACCTTAAATCAGGCTAATGTGCATTAAATGTGCATGTGTAGATGTGTCCAGTGCTGCTGAGGCTATTCCATTTCCTAGTAGAGCAGTATGGGAGTGCGATGCATGAATAACTGGATGTGAGACCTATTTAGAGCTAGGAGCCTTTTACTGCTCCACTAGGAAAATTAATATCCCAGGATCCTACTCCCTAGGATCTCTCAAATCTCTGGAAATTT
Organism: Crocodylus porosus; assembly: GCF_001723895.1. NCBI lineage: Eukaryota > Metazoa > Chordata > Crocodylia > Crocodylidae > Crocodylus > Crocodylus porosus. The sequence goes on along the minus strand of NW_017728947.1, from coordinate 54,127,554 downwards.
TTCCGAGCAGGCTAGACAAGCACTTGGCTAACATGGTTTAGTTAGGGATGATCCTCTCTTGAGCAGGGAGCTGGATTAGATGACCTCATGAGATCTTTTCCAGTCCTATTTTTCCATGTTCCTATATATAAGGCAGGGAGGCGTTTCTAAAACAGATAGCTCCAATCTCTGTGCATATTTGTAGATACCACCTGGTGATCAGCAGTATTAAGGGCAGCAAGGCTATGTTGTTCTTATCATAAAATCATCAACTTTTTCTTGAAAATTTCCAGTGAAGGGGATTCCACAATTTCCTCGGGCTTCCACTGCCTCGCTATTTTAACAGTAGGAAAATGTTTCCTGATATCTGATATAAATCTACTTTTCTCCAATTTGAATCCATTGCTTCATATCCCGCATGGTTATCCATAGTTATTCTCTCTCTTCTTTATGGTAGCTCTTCAAATATTTGAAAATTATTATCAAATCTCCCCACTTAATCAACATATCTGCAAGATAAACATGCAAAGTTTCAACATTTCCTCCAAAGGCTTACCTTCCAACCCCTTAATAATTTTTATCATCCATCACTGTATCCTCTCTCACTTCTCCACATCCTTTTTAAAATATGGAGCCCAGAACTGTTCACAGTACTCTAGATGAGGTCTAACCAATCATGTTCAGAATGGCTTTATCACCTCTTGTGTTTTATACTTGCTTGTGTTGATGCAGATCAAAATATCATTTTCTGGGGGGTTTTTTTTGCAATAGCATCACATTACTGACTCATGTTAGGTATGTGAGTCAACAAGCCCCCAAGATACTTCTCAGCAATGCTGCTACCCAGCCATTATCTCTCATTCTGTATTGGTGCTTTTGATTTATTCTTCCACAGGTGCAGCACATTGCATTTGTCTGTTTTGATTTTTAGCCCTGCTTTCCAATCTTTCAGGATCCTTCTGAATTCTGTTCCTATTGTCCAGTGTGTTTGAAGTCCTTTCCAGAATCATGTCATTTGCAAAACTGCCCAGGAAGCATTGAATTCTGGCATGCAAATCGTTAACCACTGGATGCAGGGCAGATCTTCAGTGAAGGCCCACTCAAAAACTCCTGGCTTTCTGACTGCCATTTATGATTCTCTCGTGCTTGCATTTTTGAGCCAATTATCTTTCCACCTTGTGATAATTTTATCTAGTCCACATCGCTCCAATCTGCTTATGAGAAGGTCATGTGACAGTTTATCAAAAGCCTTACTAAATTTCAAGTTCATTACATTTCCTTAATTTACCCAGCTAGTTACTTTTTCAAAGGAGGTCACACTGATTTGGCACGACTGGTTCTTAACAAATCCATGCTGGCTGCTCATTATCAGCCTTTCCTCCTCCAAATACTTAGACATCCTTCCTTATCACTAGCTTAACCATCAGCCTGTGTCATGGGTGTGGTGAAGTGGTACTGGTGCAATGACTAACACTGTAAAGGAAATTTGGAAACCACTAGTGTGTTTGGGAAAACCTTTTCTCATTTGGACAAATAAGCACGAAGGCAGGATGTCAGATTTTTTAGCTAATTACTTCTTACATGCTCAGTCTTGTCCAGCTCTGTCCTCTGTGTAGAAGAAATCAAACTTAGGGATGTGTCAGAATAGGTAACCTGTAGTTTACGTTGTTTAGAGTAAAGGAAAAAGCCAATTGGAAGACTCATCTTTCAACAAATCCAATTCTTTAATGACAATCCTTTAGTCCTTTTGTCCTGGCTTCTAGTAAGTAGTGCCTGTCTTGAAATGTGTGATTAGTTCTGCTAAAGTCAAGGCAGTATTGTTCAGTGGCTAGAGCACTAGACTTTGATTCAGGAATTGTATTCCTGACTTCAACACTGACCTGCAGAACTCTTGATTGCTTTGTGCCTCAGTTTCCCCATCTATAAAGCACTTTGAGATATACTGATTAAAAGCCTTGTATAAGAGCAAGATAAATTTATTCACAGTATTTGTTAGGCATGTATGTAAGCTTAAGTTGCTTAGCTGTTGCAAAGTAGGCATGATATGTTCTTATGAAAGCCTGGTAGCATTTCACAATCCCTTTTGAACAGGTTGACTGTACAAAGTGAAAGCAGCAAAGAATCAGGTGCAGTATATTCAAACATACTGAATATTTTGGATGTATAAAGGATGGCAAGCCCCATTGTGCTGATATGTAGCATTTTCAATGTAAGCTAAAAGGGTTTTTACAGTCAGAAAATAATGGAATAAAGTCAGTGATTGATGCTTTTAATTTCTAGGCAACAGAAATGAGTAGATGACTTGATCTTTTAATGGAGACTGACAATGTAGCATTCTCTCTAAGTAATGCTCGCAAGTCTAAGGTGGTGGAATTCAGTTTTGTGTGCTTACTTCTCCCGCAGAAGGAAACCTCCTCCTGGTATCTTTTTTCTGTAAGAATAATTCAGGCCAGACACATTCCCTGCAAAGACCTATGTGAGTATTCATGTTCTTTTTCCTCTACAGTTTTCACAGTATGAGCAATGATTATTATAGAAGCAGGAGTCCTTTTAAATCAGCAAGAATGTCTGAAATTCATTAAGTATTCTACTAAGAGATAGAGGGACAGTGCTGGAACTCATTTCAAAGAATCAGGGGCTCCTAATCAGGATTTTCTGTTGGTTTTCCTTGGTTGAGATGGGAAGATTATTTTATACATTTCTTTTTTGAAAAATAGTTTGCAACATATTGCAAAATTCTTTTGGTACATTCCCCTGATTATTAAACAACACTAGTTTGAGGCAGTTATTAGTCATTTGTAGTGTCTGGTGGAGAAGGGCAGTTATAGTTTGTTAATTTTCTCAGTTTATTAGGTAAGGCTCCTCCCAGGTGATAATCACCAAGAAATCAAATAAAATGTTGGGATACTCTCATTACCTAAGTGCAGACATTAGGCAATAAGTGTTGCTTTGTCTTTGGATTCATCATAATATTTTGCATTATTTGAACACATTTTAGCTATGTGGCTCTTCAAGAGGCCACTTTGGGTATCGTTGGCCTAAATGACTTCCCCAAGCCTCATAGCAGGTTATATGGCAGCCCTCCGAAAAGAAACAAATCTCTTGCTTCTTTCTTCTGTCCGCTCCCTGGACCACCAACTATATATTTCTATTGCTTTAGTTTGAAGTGACTGGTAGTTACCACATGTACTCTTACACACTTCCAAACATTTAGGAGTTAGATCTTGAAAATGTGTCCATTGTCTGTCATGGAGTTCTTTTTAGAGGCTGAGCATATTGTGACTCTCTCTCTCTCTTGCTTTCAGAATTACTTCCTTACAGTGTCACATTAGCTAACATTAGCATCAGACTAGTAAATTTCTAGTGTATTTTATGTCTCATGTGAATACAATATATTATTTCTTTTTTTGCTGTAGTGAGCCATTCTGATTGCTATGTTAGCCTGTGGTTGCCTACAGCCTCACATGAAAAGGTCAGGACCAAAACCATCTCAAACAACAGTAACCCTCTCTGGAATGAAAGCTTCCATTTTAGGATCCAGACTCAAGTCAAGGTAGGTCATTTATTAGGGGTGTGTGAAATGGACCGTATTCGATTTGGATTCAGATTCAGCCTGAATCGGGGACAGTGATTTGATTTGTTGATTTGGATCACTATCCCTGATTCGATTCGGCGGAATCCATATCTGAAGATTTGACACTGATTTAAAGAATCAACAGTTCAGCCATAAACAGGGCTTTAAATGTTTTTCCTACATACCTCGAGGTACCAGGTGCAGCTCGTGAATGCTGTGATGCTGGGGCACATGGAGCATCCCACAGGAGTGTGGGGGCGCCCCATGTGCTAGGCAACAAACCCAGAAGTGGACCGGAAGTACTTTCGGTCCACTTACAGGTCCACTGCTGAATGCGCAGAGCTCACCTGGCTTGGTGACTGGCCGTAGGGGTGACCCCGGGTGCCCCCCAGACCCAGAGCTGAGGGGGAACAGGGGGAGCTCCCAAGTGAAGCCAGAAGTGGACCAGAAGTGCTTCTGCTCCACTTCCAGGTCTGTTGCCGAGTGCACTGAGGAGCCCCTTGCACTCCTGTGGGACACTCCATGCACCCCAGCATCTCAGCGTTGACAAGTTGCCTGGTACCTTGAGGTATGTAGAAAAAACATTTAAAGCTGTGTCTATGTCTGAATTGCTAAATCTTTCTGAATCTCTCTGAATTGATTTGGAGGGTTCTGATTCAATTCAGAGAGATTAAAGGGTCTCCTGATTTGGTTCGGATTCAGAGATTTGGCCACTGAATTGGGTCAAATTTCTGCCAAATCAAATAAGGGACCAAAGCTTTGCACAGCCCTATCACTTATTCTTTCGTATTGATTGAACCCATCAGGGCCATTGTGAGCATTACCTACATTTCTTGGTGTCCCTAAAATATAATTTTGAATTCGTACCCATCTTCTCCTTTGGCTTCAGAACATTCTGGAGATGGAGCTGTATGATGAAGATGTAGTTGCTAAGGATGATCTCTTTACTGTAGCCTGTGATGTAGCTAAAGTCAAACCTGGAGAAACAGTTCATGAGCAACTCACTTTTAATTCAGAGGTAAGGCCTAAAATGATAAGCAGAGCTGGGAAGGATGCTGCTGTCTTTTTCCTTTCAGGTGGTACCCTTTTTTACGTTTGAGTTCGTTTGACTTTGCACGTGGAGCTGACTCCAGCAAGATTTTTTCTGAGGAACATTTCCAAGGAACAATGAAAGGCCTTCTTTTTTCCATCCTTGCTAGTTATTTTTAGTAGTTTTTGTAATGATCTATCATTTGCATGAGAGAGGAGATAGCTTTTCAGAATTGATTCATCTATAGCCTGTACTGTCTGCTGCTTTTTCTATCCCAGGCTTATAATGACTTGATTCCCATTTAGTTAAAAGGAACCATTTCAAATCAGTTTCAATATAGGCAAGAACTAAAATCATGCCAAACAAAAGCAAGCAAGTGTATTCTGGTATTGTCTATAAATTAAAAAAAAAAGAATAATAAATGGGATTCCTACAAATTTCTACTCTCTCATCAAAAAAAATAAAAATATTTATGTAAGGCCTACCAAAAATGATCTTTCTGTTCATTATTCCTGGGAACAGAAATTATTGTGGTTTGGAAATGGAAAGGGAAAGGTGAATAAAACCTTTAATAATACATTTACTTGTATATATATGTGACTTGTGTAGCATTAACAGATCCTAATCAAATATCAAGATCCTATTGTGCCACGTGTCATGCATCCCTATAACACAAATATTTAATTTAATTACATGAGGGGAGAAGAAATACCAATACAAATGACAGACAGGAAAGGAGTAAGGTAACAGTGAGATGGGTTACAATGAGGCTTGGCAGAATTTGATTATAATTTTTTGTTAATTTCAACAGCTAAAACCAATGTTTATTTTTAAGCATTTATTTAGATTTTTATTGATTTAAATTTTCAGGATTGTGTGCAATTAGGGGCATGGGAGGCAGACAATTTGGAAATAACAGTATACTCTTAAAAGCTTTATAAAAGCACATGTCAAAATATCCATACATCAATAAAGCATACCTGCTCTAAATCATTCTGTTCGTGTGGTAGTATATTCCTACCAGGCTGGAGCCTTTGCTCTTATGGAGTGAAGCACAGGGGCAGAAGCTCGGCCACGGGCTGCAGGCTGGGGTTGCTCATAGATTGTAAAGCCAGAAGGGACCTTGGAAATTCATGAGGTCCAGCTCCCTGCACCAAGCAGGAAAGACAACTGGGGGTCATGTGGTCCCAGCAAGGTGACTGTCTAGTCTCCTCTTGAAGATTTCCAGGGTAGGCGATTGCACCACCTTCGGAGGGAGCTTATTCCAGAGTCTGGACACCCTGATTCTGAAGAATTTTTTCCTAATGTTGAGCCTGAATTGATCTTCCAGGAGTTTGTGGCCATCTTTTTTTTTTAATAACATAAGTTGCATAACCCACACAAACCATAGCTTGGAGAACAGAAACTGGTCCTGGAGTTTTGAAAACACAAATTCAAATCCTCTTTTCTGGATGTTTGTGAGCTATGACAATTTTCATTCAGACTCAAGCTTGCTTAGTGAAATTTGGGAAATATTTCTCTACTTGGCATTTGTATTACATACACAAAAATACTGCAAATCAAAACTGCCAGGGATGTTAATATAAGCTGAGACTGCAGGTAAAGTGAGTAAAAGTACCAATTAACAGATTGAGTGATGGGGTAGCAATGCCCCATTTACCGAAGGCATGAATTATGGCAATGATACCAGGGGGCTGATTTAAGGCTGTACCAAGGTGTGGTACAAAAGGCAGTACTCAAACAGTGAAATATCCTACTTTTCTAATGTTTGTGTTTTATTGCATGTATTTTCAAAGTCTTGGATGCATTAATTTTCTCAAGTTCTGAAAAGATGTAAGACACGGGCAGGTGTTTTAAAGTGAATAAAAATATGAATATGAAATGGCCTTCATTTTTAGTTTATCTGGTGCCAGTAGGTTTTGACTAGAGTTGGTGGCACTTGCTGCAGGGGGAGGCGAGTCAGGAGACTCCAGGCTGCCAAATGCCACTGAATGCCTTGAGCACTGTGCTGGGGACAGCAGTCTCCAAGCTCTTTTTTTTTTTTTTTTTTCTGTTTTTTTGCACCGGTCCTGGAAGCACTGCAATACCAGGTCAATGCATGGAGTGGACGGAGCACGCTCCGGTTCCACCACCCAATACCAAAAAGAATCTGCTCAATATAGACCTCCTATGGAGGACATGTTGTAGGAAAACAATCTGAAATGGCTTATGGCTCAGACCACTGGCCCGGGAGAGCCCGTTGCACAGACAGTCTCCAAGCTCTAGGTGAGAAACTGCTCCCCACGGCCCCTTAGGGAGCAAGCCCTGCCTGGCAGTCACCAGTGGAGGGGCAGCCCAGCCATAGCCTCCTGCCCGTGTGGGTGGCACATGGGCAGTAGCTGGGCCCTGGGAACAGCCCCATGTGCCCTGCCTCGAGCATACAGGAGCTGGGTCAGGCTCGATGGGAGCTTGTCATCTGATACCCATTTGGGACCTGGACAGAGCAAGCAGCCTGTGGCACTGGGCTCTTGGCAACAGGACCCTGCAGCAGTGTCCCCCCTCCATGCCCTGTTGCCAGCAGCCAGCAGCCAACCAAACCCCTCCCAGCACAGCCCTCAGCTTCTGCAGTGGCTGCCTGAGCCAGTGCCAGAAGAACAGTGTGCAGGCAACACAGCCCAGGCTCCCCCCACCCCACCTGCAGAGGTTGCCATGTGGGTGTTTGTGCACAGCACCCCCAGCCCGGATTTTCTTACCCCCTCATCTCAGATTTTTTTTTCTTACATCCCTTTTCTGTACATTTTGTTTATTACTGATGGAAATATTTTTTCGTCAGTCTGTACATGTGAGGTGAAATTGTTTAGCGAGAAAAACCAAATTGTGCCAAGCCTAGTTGTAAGGTTCTGTGCAGTGCTTAAAGAACATCAGCTGGCTACCCACTAGCTGGATTTACCTTCTTTGTAAGAGAATAAAAAATAATAGCTCCCACTCAAATGGGACACATCATATAATTAGAAACAGATCACCAAAGTTCATGTTTTCTGATCTTTTATGATTAAGCTCTTTTGTGTTTGGTTATTGTTAGTGCTGATATTGTTTTTGATGTCTTAGCTTCTACAATAGTATAATATCTGTTCTTATTTGGACAGCACCTTGAGGGTGGTTTAGCTGCAAGTACAACTTAAAGCCTACATTTTGTTAGTGAGTTTGGCGCTCTCACAAAAATTGTTTGTCCCACTTTATTAATTCTTTACTAACATGTCACACTGTAATCAAAGAATATGGTCATACCCATCCTGTATGTTCTATCATACTGGCTACCAGGGATGCCTGAGAAAAGAGACTTAGATAAACCAGGGTTCTTCCTTGATCACTTATTGTTGTCTTCTTCCCTTGGGAAAGGAGGTTTTGGAAGTGGAATTCATGATGGGAAGCATGTAAGTTATCTGCTCTGAAATTAGAGCATTATAAGTGACTATAATATAATAGTCATTATAGATCAAGGCTGGGGATTTTCACTAGGTTGTGCCAAGGTTCCTGCTATGACTAAAACCCAGAGGTTCCTGGATAGTAGGTCTTGCTTCTGTGTTCAGGGTCAGACTAATTCCCATTCCTTCTGGGGACAGGAAGGATTTTTCACCCACTGTCAGATTGGTGTGGACTGTGGGGGGTTTTGCCTTCCTCTGTAGTGGGGGCATGTGGCTCTCTTCCTTGGATCTCTCAAACCTATTCTAACAACCTTTGCAGCAACAGAATATTGGCCATTATTATCCCCCTGCCTTACCTGTGGCAAGTTAGGGTGCTATGCTTTGTGGCCGTGTGGCAGGGTTGCCTTTTTAGTTTTAGTAGTAGATTAGATAAGGATGTGCTTGGGATGATTTGGGTACAAATGATTCTGTCTCAGGCAGGAGTTGGCCTGGATTATGTCTCTGAGCTTTTGTGTTTTGATTAGAACTGGTTGGGATTTTTTCTTTGATTTTTCTTCTTCCTTAAAAAACTGGAAAACCAGAAACTGTTTGAATGACATTATTTTCAGAACAGGTTTTCAGGTCCAGAATGGAAGGAGGTGAGAGGATGGGCACAGAGACCTCATGGAATAACTAGTAGCCCAGCGGCAGGGCACTCACTGGTGATGCTGGGGGTAAAGGTGTAACAGCCAGAGTCTGTACTCCGGGTGGCAGCTGGGCCAGCAGCAATGGCAGCTTGTGTTCTTGTGCTGTGCCTAAGTGGGTGTCCAGCTGCTGCCATGATGACCCACCTCTCATTGTGGTACTGGTGGAGGAACACACAGGCTCAATTCTCTGCTCTGCCTGATTTAAAGCAGGGACCAGGAAGCTGGATCTCCCAGGTCTCTGGTGAGGGCTCTAGCCACCAGTTTATCACTATTTTGGAGGTGTCTCTCTTGGATTTTTTCTGTGATAAGTTTTGAGGTGTCTGAGTTGCTCTACACTAGAACAAAAACAAATGGCAAAACCTGGACATTTGTATGAGAGAGTTTCTTTGATTTTTGACCAGTTCTAATTCTGAAATTGCCATATTGCCCCACTCCCTTAAAAACAAAAAACCCACCAACAAGGACTTAGTGTTGTAATCCATGGAAGCTTTGAATTTACCTCCCAGGCAGATAAAGTAACAACATGTTGCACAGGCTTAGAAGAGCTGGCTTTTCAACATGCCTAAAACTGAGACATTTAATACATGTACCTCATTGCTAAAAGCTTTTATTTGAATGCCTTTTTTCCAGCCCCAGTCCTCCTGAGAAACTCATTACTAATGGCGTCCTGGTGGTAAGGTTTCTGAATCATGGTGGTGTCATGCCATCTCTTGTGACTTTGTTGCAATTCTTATAGTATTTTGTAATTTCCTTTAGCCCTAGGTCCTGAAGTCTAGTGATTTTTATGTAAATCTGTTTTAAGAGAAATGTTTCTTACTGTTATGTTTGTAGAGAAAAGCAGGGAGGGAGGTGTAAAGGAGGACAAAGGAAGCCCACAAACTGAAACAAATGAAAGGCAGCTGAAAAGACTTGATTTGGGGGGTCTGATTCATGAATTTGAACTTTTGAATTCAGCAGTGTTGGTATCAGGAAAAATCATGCATACAGTTAAATTGAGTCATTCTTGTCATCCAAGTTTTACAAAACACACTAACTAGAAGGCATGCTTTTGCCCTCCCTGCCCACAACTAGGTGTTGCAGTGTTGATCAAATTTTTATATTAAACATGTATAAATGTATATTTTTATAGAGTAAAAGCTTGCTTAACTGTTTAAATAAGCCTATTTCACTTGAAAATAGACCCATTTTTGCTTTTAATCTTTATTTTTACTGGGAAAAGTCTCTTTTTAGCTTGATAAAATTGTATGCCATGTGAAAATCAGATGGGTATTCAAATTTGCATTCTATGTGACCTTAATTTTGAATGGTTTTGCAAGAAATTCCTTTATCTGGATTAGTGGGGGGGTATTGAGGCACATTAGAATTCTATTACAAGTTGCATAAGAGCAAAGCATGACCAAACATCTACTCTCTGTGAGCAAAATGCTTCTCAGTAGCTGGTTTTATCCTTATGGGTTGTCTGTCACAGGCCCGGGAAATGTTATGTTTGGAAGTTCAGATGACCAAAGGGGAAAATGAGGAGCCTTTAAAAAGTGAGTTTACCATGAAGTAAATCCTGCCTACTTGGCAGCCCACACTTGTTAAATAAGAAACATTAAATTTCTGAATTACTTCCAAATATCCATAATAGCAAAAGAAAACAATTGTTGAGAAAAGCTTGATCCTTGGTACAACTGTCTTCCATGTGGATCTGAGTAAATGGTGAAGGGAAACCCTTTCAGACTTCCCCAAATATTTATTTACCAGCATTCACATTTTTAAACAAGTTTGCTTAGACCATTTTCACATCCTCTTTTATGCTAACTTTCCAGATGTGTTCTAGCAAATGACCTTATTGTTAAGAATATTGACAAATATTGGAAAATATTTCTTGAAAACAAATTTACATTTAGCAACTAGAAATATTCAGAAATTTAATTCTAAAATTATTATTAATAATTTGAATTTCAGTAGAGGCCACAAGCAAGAGAAGGCTGTATTGTACTAGATGATCCAGATGCATGGCTGGAAACCATACACAACCAGGAGAGTTTAAAGCCTAAATGGATGAGATGGTTAAAGGCTAAAGGGTAAATGGAGGCAAAAAAGAAATAGAGCAACTTTCCCATACAACAGATCAGTGGCAGAATAAAGTTTGGAACCCAGGTCTCCTGACAAATACCGAGTCTTTGTAGAATTCTAGTACAATTCAAAAGTTTGTTGAAGTCTGGTAGACTTCAGCTATGATCATGCAAACACTGATCAGAGGTATATCACACAATTTACGAAAGCCGTCTGAATTTCCATAGATTGGATATCCCCAAGGAAATGCTCATAGACAAGCTTCAGACCAAAAAGTTCACTGAAAATATTCCTTGGTTACTTTCAAATCACTACTAATATTGTGAATTTCTTATACCAGGGGTTTTAAACTGGGGGTATGTATACACTTGGGGTACTTCTGATGGCCTCAGGGGGTATTTGGCAGTGGCTGCTGCCAGTGCGTGCTGCTGGTGCTTCCACCACTGCTGTGCTGCCAGTCGTGCCACCCACGTCCAGTTGCCAATTGGCTGCTGGGGACTCCTCCCCCACCCACTCGTCTGGCCACCAGGGGATTCCTGCCTTTTTGACCAGCTGCCAGAGGTACAATGACCCCAAAAGGTTGAAAACCCTTCCCTTACACCTATGTATTAATAAGCTAAGAGGTATGTGACAGGAGTATCACTATCGGAGCCTTTCCGGGAGTGGCTCCGCCCTCCTGTAATGGGCCAACCGCTTGCTTACTCACCTGCCACACCTTGATCTTATTTGATTAATAGATTGTTGTAATCAGTGGGAGGCTGCCCATTTTCTGTGCCCTGGTGACAGGGGGCACTACCTACAGCTCCTTTTCCTCCCCTACACCGCAGCCCAAGCCTCGCAGATGGTGCTGACATGGTTTGACCTGGGCCCTGTTGTGTCTTGGCCCTGCTCTTTACTCCTGGGGGGGTCCTCACTGCCCCCCCTCACTCTGGGGGCTCCTTGCTGTCCCCTTCTCGCTCGGGGCTGCTCACTGCCCCCTCTTGCTCAGGGCTGGGGCCAATGTACCCTGCAAATGCTGCGCCCTCTCAGGCGCCAGAAACCCTCATGCTACTGGGGAGTCCCTATGAGGCCTCCTCCAACCTCTAATAGCCTCACCCGGTCCTCTGGTCAAAATAGTGAACATAAGAACACAAAGCCCCTGGGCTACAACATAAAAACTAGACCATCTGGTTAAACTAGATTCACCCCCTACTAGAGAGTGAAAGAGAGAGGGAGGGAGAGCTCCCCAACCCCAGCAGCAACCAGGGGATGTTCACACCGCCAGAGCTCTCCCCTCCGTCTGTCCTAGCTGAGTTCCTACTCCCATGGCTGCTGGAGAGGAACTGCCTTCCTGGCCTCCAGCCTGGGCTTAAGAAGGGCGAAGCCCTGCCCCTTCCTGTCAGCTGGTTTTACTGGTTGCCCCGGCAACCAGCACCTGCACAGCCCTGGTGACTGGCAGCTGAGCCTCCCCCTTCCCGGCACTTGGGGTCTCTCCTGAGCCATCTCCACTTTCAGGCGCAGGGCACCAGGGTGCACTGCAACAAGGTACAATTCATTAAAATGTTATTACCTATGAATTACTTGCACAGCCCTACTTTCAGTATCAATGATTAATTCTGTTCATGTTTCTGAATGACCAACAATTCTCCGCATTTGGAAGTGCCTAAGTCTCTAGTGCCAAAGTCAATACACCTTGAAATTTACTTTTCTTGAATAAGGGCATCATATGAGAGAAATGGGAAGAGATTCTACTCAATGGGATGTCTGGTAGGGCTCACCTCTGCTCCTGAATAAGACTAAAAAACAGTTCATACCATATTATGTGCACGCTAGGAGGTAATGGTGGAAGAGTGGGGATAACTGAATGTTGGAGGAAGTCAGCTCTATGATTCATTGTTATTAATAATAACAATGAACAATAATAATGAATCTTAGAGCTGACTTCCTTATTACTTATTACTTCCTTAATAACTTATTATCAGAGAAAGAGAAAGCACCTGGATAGAAAAATTTTCTCCTCTGTAATCAAATTGCCTGTCTTGTAAAAAATTGTGGAGACACAGATAGAACTTAGAAGGGATAAAGTTATTTGAGAAATGGACCTCCCATTTTATAATGGTTTGGCTCTGGCATGGATGAATGGACTACAGGGCTGCTTGCTTAGGATTTGTAAGGTGTGCAGGGGAGAGAATACACAGCTAGCTGGGAGGTGTTCCAAAGGGGTGCATTGTCATGTTCTTATGTTGATAACCCTATGTACACTAACTGGCCTGATTTATCTAGGGGGTGAAAGTGTTATGCTTATGGTGAAGGAATCCTATGAAGAAATGCAAAGAATCACTGAGGACTCAGACATCCTGTGCTTGCATTGCATAAAGGGTTGGGAGCCAACATTAAAAGCCACACTAGAGGTAACATCCTCTATCCATGATCAATTTGTCAGCTTGTACAATGTTTGCATACTGTGCACCAGGTTAATCTATTTTTTTTAGTTTACTGTGTTTTTAAAATGTTTCCCACTGCAATCAAAATACTTGGGATTTTCTTTTCAGAGTGGTGCAGCTGAAACAAAAATGCAAAGAGATGCTTCCAGTGGTTCCCTGGAAGTACCACTTAATTCATTCTCCATTGGACAGAAAATGAAAGTAGCACTGCCTTTGGAAAAGGTAAATGCAGGGTGGGACCGGGGGCGGGCATGGCGCAGTGGTGCAGTTGCACACCCCTTTTTTTCCTGCTGCACCCAAAGTTTAAAACCAACTGCCTGGGAGTGGCAGTAGCATTTCTATTCAGGCAGCAGTGAACGAGTCAATTGACTTCAAGGCTCACTACAATTTGATTCCTTTTAAACTCTTCCTTGGACAAGCATTAATTACCCTCCCTCTTTTTTTTAATGGTTTTTAATATTTTTACTAATCAAGCTATCTTTTCTTCTGCAATTCTGCAGTCTGGTAATGTAGCTCCTATTTCACTGGCCTGAACACTGTTTTTAACTCTACCTGGCAACATTAACTTGCGTGTGGATATTTTAATTTAGGTGAACATTAACTCAGGTGTGGAAATAACTTTAACTGAAGCACTGGATGCACTGTCAAGAAGCTCAGGAAGGCTTGATTTTATTTTATGAACCTGAAAGAGATGTATGTTTAATTCTAATGGCTACAGGACTAATGAAGCAATGTCTTCAGAGCCTAATTTGTTGTGTTTTTATATATCATATATGATATAGCAAATCAATACACATTCCAACATTTTTTTGCTTTAATCTTAAACTGAGTAATAAGCCTTAGGTCCCTAGCTTATTTGTAAAGCTTCTAGTTTCTTTTTAAATGGAGAAAAATATGTTATAGATGATGATGTGTTATAGATGATGATGTACCTTTCCATTTGTACTTCTTTTTTCAAAATCGTAGATCCATCCATGGATAAGTGCTTTTCCTTCTTTTGTTGAATCAGATGCATATGATGGTAGCTAGTTTTAATAATCAAGTTCTTGTTTAATTTGTTATGCCTTTTGAATCAATAAGATGCATGGTTTTTCAGTCTTTACATCAGGGGCAGGCAAAATATGGCCCACCAGGCATTTTATTTGGCCTACGGTGCCCACCAATTAATTGTACTCCTCTCAGCTCTTTCACCCATGAGGATGGGAGCGAGGCACCCACGTATACACCCCCCGCAACATGCCCTATTGCGCCTCGTTTCCACCTCGTGGGCGGAAGGGCCCAGCCCAGCCAGCACACAGCTTCCAGGTGGGGGTTTGCTGCCATTGCCAGGGGACCTGTTCAGCTTCCTCAGCATCCCACTTGTTCCGGGCAGCAGATAGGGAAGTGGTGGTGGTGGTGGGGAGCTGCAGCTGGGTAGGAACATGGAGCCCTTGCCCAGCGGGGAGGTGGCAGTGCGGAGTTTGGGTTGGCAGGGTGTAGCTGTGAGGGGGGGGGACCCCCTAAACTCCCCACATTGTGCACAGGCCCAGCAGGCAACAGTGGCAGCAAGTGGGAGTGCTCAGGGTGCTTGTGCCCACCATAGGTGCTGCTGCCTGGTGGCATGCAGCTCTGGCCAGCACTGCAGATCACAGCAAGGGACACAGCCCAGCCAGGCTGCCTTATCATTGACACTCCCTGCCACACATGTGCAGCCCCTGCCCTTGCGTGCCACTGGAGGGAAGCTCCGTTTGCTGGAGCTGGAAGCCTTCATCACTCCCTGCTGCACAGATCCTGGGACTCGGCCAGGCACAACCACCCTGAGCGTTCCTGCCTGCTGCTGCTGTGTCATAGTGGGGAGTGTGAAGGGGGTCTCCACACCCTTCTACCCTCCCTCAGCCCACAAATGCCACACACCCACACCCTGCTCCCACAATCCCACACATATATACATAGCCACACCCCCCACACCCTATCACACACCCACACCCCAGCATACACATGCACACATCCCCAACCACACGCTGCCACACAATAGTCAAGACTTAGAATTTATTCTTGAGTTATTATGCAATCACTTCTATATACAGTATGTAAACACAAATCATGACAAAAATATTTTTTGTAATAAAATTCAAATATTTTATAGTAGATGTTTGACTTTTAGTGTATGATTTATTTTTTTCTGGTTCCAAGATGGCACCCCTCCCCCTCCCAAAAGGAGTATTTCTTGGTGGGGGGGAGTAGGGAGAGGGGAACAAAGGGAGTAACTTCTGGTAGCAAAGGTCAGGGGTTAGGAGCGGGACTTCCAGTCTCAAGATGGTGAACAGAGGGCAGGGCCACTGTCAAGGGGTAGGGCTACCCATGTGGCCCTCAAAAGCTCACCAAAGCTTGTTAAGTGGCTCTTTACCTGAAATAATTGCCTGCCTCTGCTTTACATGATAGTATATAAAGAGTGTAATAATTTACGATTACATTTCATTTATTCTGTCACAGTTGATATATTTCTAAAGTACTTGCTTTTGCCTAACCAGAAGTGATTGGGCTTGATGTAACAGTCATCAAATTCTTTAATCTTTGAAATTCTTTAATCTGTTTAATGCAGGGGGTAGATTAGATGTTCATAATGGCCCCTTCATCTATATCACACACAGCCATATCCAGATGTGCAGGCACATGCTGTTTCTGGCACTGCAGACCTCTTTGCAGCACCACAAACCACATGTGCAGAATGTTAAAATGTGCCCCACATTGCAGATTTGTAGTACAGGGCAACATTTTACTACCAGGAAATCCTGGTAACAAAAAAAAAGGCAAGAAAAAAAGCAGCATGGCACATGCAACAGGAGCATACACTGTCAGACATGGATACACTGGCAGTGCAAAGGTGTGCGCTGCGGCAAAAAGTAGCAGCACAAATTTGTGTCACTACTGTTATTGTTGCTGCAAGTGTATACCCCTGCATATGGAGATGTGTCCCATGAGTCTATCTCCTGTCTGCAGTGGCAGACAATTCAACCATCATGTTAGTTGTTTGTCTGGTTCTCTTGGGGGGTATGCTAATTATTCAGCGATAACCATGAATTAATTTCATTGCAGTATGCTCATATTCTTGCCATCTGAGTTACGTAACCCTGAAATCCTTTGTTTTCAGCCAGCACATTTGGAGTTACAGCTGAAGGCCAGTGGGTGGTAAGGTGCTTTGTCCTATTCACAACTGAACTTAAAGGGAAGATCTGTGTGCTGAAGAATGAGAGTACATGGTAGTAAAAGCCTTTGCTGGATCAGATGTAGGGTGCTTAGCACCCTGCAGAATTGAGCCTATGTTATGGTGATTATTGTGACCCACCTTTGGTATGCTCCTACCTAGATGGCTGCCTTTCTTTGGGCACAGTGACTTTGATTTTTTAAGAGCCTTGTGTGCTGCTAACATCATCATCATCAACAACAACAACAAAATAACCAGCAACAACAACTTCATAGAGGTTCAAATGTGGGGCTAACAGCAGTAGTCCTGTAGGGCTGCTTTTATTTTAATTAATATAATATATTACAGCACACAAAGATGCTAGGAACTTTAAAAAAAATTAAAATACATAGATTAAAAGAATTTTTATCCACTTTTTATGCCTGAAGTTTTGGATATATGATGCAAGATGCTTTAAAGGGGCCTTATTTTTAGAGAATGCTGAATACACGACCTCCGAGACACCACTGTTCTACTCCACTGATATTGATGGGAAGTTTCTGTTGAATTCACTGGAAGCAGGAGGCCCCTTTTCAAGTTCAACATCCCAAAATCAGTAGCTCTTGAATATTTATGCTCTGTTCTTCATCCCAGTGAATTTAGAATCAAGTTTCAGACACACCACACAGTAAGGACAATACATAAAAATAAGTGAGAAAAAGGTTTGTAATAATGGGGTTGCACATTCACTCAAACATGACCATGTTCCCAAAGTTCTGTAATTATTTTTTCTTAATGTAACTAATTCCTTGCTGGAAAGATGGAAGGAATGAGATTTTAGGAGGGTTTTGAATAAATATTGGACGGTGATGGTGCTTGGGTGAACCAATTTCTTGTTCAGGGGGGAAGGGCTACTAAAGCAATCAAATACAGAGGCATTTGGGGGTGGTGTCATGAGTGGAGCAGAAGGATCACAAACAAAGATTGGAGATAATCTAGACTGAGGATGAATGGTGTTGAACAGTGATGTAACTGTCTATTAGCAAATACTTTAATCCCTGTAGTGTTGAATGGCATGTTAGGGGTTATCCAACAGCTATGAACATTCTTCAAGACTGGTCACCTTTAGGAGCACATGCTGGTCTCATTGACATTAATTGGAGCTTGGATGTTGGAGCTCATGATTTGCCTCTTATTGTGATCCAACATTTTATTTGATTGCGTACAGCAGTTGGTTGTAGCCATTCCAAAGGACATAGGGGCTGAGCTATTCTTCAGCAGGAAGCAGAGCAGAGTGGCTGTGGAGAGGGTGCATGATCTGTACCACCCTCAGGATGGAGGTCACGTTATGCACAATATATAATACCTCAGGGTGTATCAGTGTCCATATCTCTCTATGTTCCAGCCTGGAAGGCCTTGATGTGCGCCTGGGGTTTGATCTGTGTGTGGAGGAGCAGGATTTCCTGAGGAAAAGGAAGAAGGTGGTTGCTGAAGCACTGAAAAAGTGTCTTTATCTGGAACAGGATCTGCAAGAGCACGAGGTATGTTGCATGGGGGCTTGCGAGGTAGAATTCCCTGGTTAGGAGCTTGCTGAAGTTAATAGATAAGGTACCAGGAGATGATCTCCGAAAAACATGCAGGATAGTCCTGGCTTTTGTAGGTCAGTAAAACTTGTGTCTGCTAAAATGGCTTCTTCTCTTCAGTTCTTTATGTTAACTCTTAATGTATGGAATAGGAGGGAGAGGAGCACATTTGATACTATATCGATATACTATTTATTTTAGTACACAATTGGCTACAATTTGTGAGATGTTTAATCACGTACACTGGATGTTTTACATCCTCTGCTGAAAAACATACTGTACCAATGTAATACTTTAGAAATCTTCCACTGGGGCAAGTGAACATCTGAGGGGCTAGGCTTCTCTCCATTAGGCAGGAACCTTAGTCATTAACGATAATGCTTATGTATTTAACAGGTTCCACTAATAGTTATTATGGCGACAGGTGGAGGCTATAGGGCAATGTCATCACTATATGGCCATCTTCTAGGTTTCCAGAAGATGAATTTGCTGGACTGTGTTACATATCTTACTGGAACTTCTGGTTCAACTTGGTAAAGACAAAGAGGCTGGGGGGGAGGTGGTATTCTGAATCATTGTTCAGTAGTTCTCAACCTTGTTAGATTCAAGGCACCACTCAGAAAATGCCATTTCTTAGCTTTCACTTATTTCTTAACTACAGAAAAATAATGGATCAATTCTTCTGTTGTAAAGAACTCAGACCACACCGGGTCAAAATGTTTTTGACTCGATGGATTCCTATTTGAAATCTCTGGGTTTATCTTGTGACTCATGTGCATGTGCTTGTACACGGAACAGAGCTAATACTGTAAGGCTTTCCACAGTGCCCTTAAAGGGATTTCATGGCACTCCAGGAGGCTGTGGCAGCCTGGTTGAGAATCACTGCATATTTTAGTATTTCAAGGCCCAAGATCAGATTCAAGCTGGTTCCATGTATGCCAATGCTTAGCTGTTGGAACGCCTAAAGATGAGGCACTTTGCTCAGGACAGTCATTCAGTTTGATTGGGTTTGGGTGCCTACAACCTCCATACTATAAATGATTGCACTTAGGTGGCTCAGAGTGATTCAGAGCTGGGAGCCTATATAAACAATTGGCATCTCCAAAGGGAAGTTCAGAAAGCTCAAGCTCAGAAGTAAACATAACCTTATCCCCCATAACCTTGTTATGCAATAAAGCTTGCCAAAAACTGGTGCCAATTTGAGAGTGGTTGTGAAAGAGTAAACATTGCCCTCTGCCCCCTCCTGCTTGCTGGCGGGGAGAGAGAAGCTGGCAGTCATCTAATAGCAGAGTTTCTTTCTCATTTTGTTCTTCCATGCACCTACTCTGGCAAAGAAAATCAGAGAGCTCTTCCGTGCTTAAGACATGACCCTCAATTTCAGAGAGCTGGTTTTGTGGGGAGGGGGGAAACGGGTATGGTATGTGAGGAAATATGGACATTGTCGTATTTCATTATCCCTTTTAAATGGCTAACCATTTAATTATAAAGAAATATGAAAAATTGAGTAGGCAGTTAAAGTGCCTCTATTTTTAATGTAGAGTCCTAGTTATTAATCAAAGAGCCCTAGATATTAATTACAGATGCTGGAATCTCACAATCTTTAACAGACAATTGTTCACTTAACATCTCTGTTTTCCCAGGGCTATCAGTAACTTGTATGAAGATGCTAATTGGTCACACAAGGATCTGGTGGGTCCAATCAGCAAAGCTCAAAAGCATATCACCAAAAGCAAGGCAAGCGCTTCTTCCTGGAAGACTCTGAAGCGTTACATCAAGGAGCTGAGACAGAGGGCCCAAGAAGGACACCTCATTTCTTTCACAGACATGTTGGCTCTTATACTTGAACATATGTTGCATGGTGAGGTATGTGTTCTGCAAATCACTCTCCTTTGCTACCAGATTTCTGTGAGGAGCCGTGTCCTTATCTGTCTTCCTAGAGATCTTCTTGACGTCTGGGGCTGAAGGATGAAAATAAATCTGAGGTGCTGAAATGGCTCAATGGTTCCCAGGAGTTACTGTTGCAGTTAGTTGCTCAGCTGCATATGAGAAAGGAGATATAAATAAGCAGCCAGGTTGAGTTGGTTATTTTAGATAAGGAAGAGTCTAAAATAACTTTTCTCACTTGCTCCAAAATACCACTTAAGTACCCTCTATTGGAACGTCTGTGCTGGCGAGATAGGCTTCGGACCGATTCTGTTTCCTGCCCCTATGTCCATGACATTACGAATGTTCTGTCTAAGCCAGGGGAGTTTCCTGATCCTTCAGCAAGTCAAGCACTTTCTAAACCAGTGTGTAATGCCTGGGTTCAGCAGAGAAGCTGTAGGCAGCTTTCAGGAACAGATTAGACTTTATCATAAATAAACTAAGGGAGAGAGATAACTGGGAGACAGCGCTATTAAAAAACGGTTTGCAGCCCCTGCTCAGCCAGTTCTCCACAACCCACATGGTTACATTTGTGCAATTCTCTTAAAGGACTAGGCTCTTCACATCTCCCTTTTTCTTATGAAAAATAATAAAAGGCTATATCTGTTTACATTCATAGCATTCCAGCCGCAACAGCTCCCAATTAATCTCTGGATAGGCTTTTTCGTTCTTATAGACATCAGTTTTTTCAAAGGTTCAGCCTCTGCTCCTGGAACTTCTTTGTTCTACTCTTTATCCTTCCTGTTTTTTCCCCTTTGGGTCTGTGCTTTCCTCCACAGTGTCTGCAGCCTTTCATGTGGCTGGAAGGTGCTTGCCCACTTGATATCAGTTGACAAGCTTCTGGTTGGAGTAGTGGCTTTGCTTGACCAAGGCAGCATGCTTAATTCCCATTGCTCTAAACTTTGTTTGCTTGTTCTTGTTTTTCCTTCAGAGTATGTGTTCTGTGCTAACTGAACCCAGTAGCATGGCATACTCTACATTATGGGTCAGCAACCAAGCAAAGAAACTGGATCTGTTTTGTAGTGGAGTCCCCCAAAGCTGGTGGAGTTTGGGGCTCATGGGGGTTACATTCCAGTAGTCCCAGTCCCCTTGTCAGTCTCAACCCTCTGCTGTGGGAGAGGCTGCTGCTGCAGGAGGAGGTGTTGGGATAGCCAGCAACCAGGGTATTAATGTAGACCTCTTACTGCAGCCACTCCCTTTCTTGATGCCAAATTTACCATTACTGATTGCTGATTTGGGGGCACATGGTAAGTGAGAAAATATGGTAAATAAAGTTACTACCTCCATCCCTGCAATGGTCAGAAAAATGGTTGTTTTCTGTTCCTTGCTTTTTTCTGTAGCTCTACTTGCTTTCGAGAAGAATTTTATTTCTTGTCTGAATCTCTTTCAGCCTTTTGTTGCATTTCTGGAGAGGTTCAGATGCACTGAAGCTCTAATCTGGTCCATTCTTTTCCAAAACGCCAACAGTTTCTCTCAAACCACTTTTGGCACCACATATTATAAGTGGGTTCAACAGAGGAACTGTAATCAGCCTTCAAAAACAGGATAGACCTTTGTTAATAAATCAACAAGAAGAGGGATAACAGGGAGACAACCCTATTAAGCTCCTTGAGGCCCTGTTCCTCAGCAACTGCTCACAGTCAGATGTCTATAACCAACACAATTACAGTTGTACCAGCCTGTTAAAAGGCTGGCATCTTTACAACAGGGTAAGAACATCACTGTCTCATCTAGTTAAAGGCCATGAACTGTGAAACCCAGGAAACCACCCCAGTGCCATAATAACAAGGAAATAACATTTCTCACAACAAAACCACTCTCTCATCACCTCTCAGTTCTAATCCTCAAAGGGAATTTACAAAATACCTTTCACAGACAAGCCTACAAACTTCACTTTGTCAACCTACTGGATACAAAAAATTATGGACTAAATATAGACATTGGATTTATGACACATAACCTACCTAACATCTGACTCCCCAGGTACCTCTAAACTATTTACCACCAACATTCATCACCCCCCCACAACCTGTCTCTCACTCACTGACTCTTCAATTTACATCTTCACTGACTGGCTTTCTTGCATGCATACCAGCCTCTGGATTTTTTACTATTTATTCCATCCAGGAAGAGCACATGTCAACTGCAAATGCTTCCTCAGCTCGATGAAGGGTATTTATACCTGAAAGCTTGCAAAGAAGAAAGTTTCCAACTATTTGAGTTGATCTAATAAAAGATATCAGATTTACCCAAAGCACCTTGTCTATTTTAATAACAAGGATGAATAAGCATGGCCAGTACTTAGGGCAGCCAGCTGTCCTGTTTATTTTCAGCACTCTTCCAGGGGCATTGGTTATCACTAGAGAGTTATGCCTGGAAATTCACATTCAGAGAAGTCTCTCAGACAGAGGAATAAAACCTACTTTAAACCTACTTTTACTGGGGGCCAGCTTTTTGGCAAGAATGTTACAGATTAGCCCCACACCCTCCTCAAGTGCCATTCCAATCCCCATCTGCTACTCTGCTTTGTGCTAACTGCCCTGTGCTTCTTTCCTGATCTGCTGCTTTGCTTTCTGCTTCTTGCCCCAAGCTTCCTACACAACCGCTGCTCTGCTTTCTGCCTCTGTGCTGCCTGTCCCAACCCTAGTCTGCTTCATGCTAGACACAGAGGCTGCCTGTGCCACTTGTGGCTCATATGCCACAGATTGGTCACCCCTGTCATATATCAGTTTGATTCATTTTATATACAAAATGTGAGTGCTGCATTGGTTGGTATGAGCAGCTACTTCTGACTTTAAATAAGTTTCATTTTAAATTAGCTGCAGTCTTTGTCTAAGGATACCTCATTGTTCAGAACCAGAAAAAACAAATACTCTAAAAATACCTATGTTATGTAACACTGCTGCTCTGGTATTATTTTTTCTTAGTTTATGGTACTGCCATCAGACATACAAAGAGGCGATCTTCTTTGCTTTGCTGCGATTTTTTTCCTCATTGCCATTTTCTTACATCTGTTTTTTTCTTTTGATTAGCTAAATAATAGCACACTCTCCAATCAGCGCCAGGCTGTGAATCAGGGGCAAAACCCCTTGCCTTTCTATCTGGCCCTCAATGTCAAAAAGGACATGCAAAGCAGTTTTGCATTTAAAGGTAAATGTTCAAATAGGGGTATTTTACCTCTCTGTTTAAAGGAGATACATATTGAATATGTGAAGAAACACTTACTTTTCTGCACCTACCCTTCCCATGTGAAATTATTTGCCTCTTCTGACTTGGGAGGAGAGATATTTTTCCTTAATTTGTCATGGCCTTTTCCTGATTGTTACAATGCCAGGTTCTATTCCTAACTCTTTCCAGTAATAAAACAAATTAATTGCAAATCTTCCTACAGTCTTTTGCTCCATCTATGGTCCTGAGCTTCCCCAAAATGTCTCCCAACAGGCCATACTTCTGGACTACTACTAGACCTCAGCAGAGGTATAGCAGGGCAGTTCTGCACCTTGGGCACCCCACCCTGCAAAGGCAATGCCTGGGGCTGCTGCCCTAGTTGCCCCCTGTAAGTTATGCTGCTGGACATCAGCCTTAGTGTACCTTCATTTCCTGGACTGAGGAAGGATTACAGAGCCGAGGCTGACAAATTCTGCATATATTTTGAATAAATGCAGTTAAGATATTCTGTGGCTTAATTAGCACACCGTAAAAAAGGGCTGGTTTATCAGGTGCATACATTGCAAAACATATTTATGAGTTCTTAGCCAGCTTACCATATGTGTGAGCTCGATGCCGAATTATATAGGACTGAATTAAGCACAGGCTCAGACCTGTTCAGTTTAAAACTTTTATTGTTTCACAAAGTCATAAACTAAAGGAGGTCTGTTGGTTCACGAGGTTCCCAAATCAAGCCCTTGCTCTCTAACCCGGAGGCTAGGTGCGGCTGCCTGATTCAGTAG
>NW_017728947.1:54055627-54103403 GCF_001723895.1 Crocodylus porosus | reverse complement strand
TCGCTGACTCCTCAACCTCCTTGAAGCATTCTGGGAGTTTTAGTGCATTTTTTTTAATGCTAGGCCTTGCTTAGCATAAGCACTCTCTCACACCATAGTCATAACTTGACTAGTGACTGCACACATCTCAATTCCTGACATCTTGTTCTGTTACAGAATGGTGTGAATTTTCTCCTTTTGAGGTGGGATTTCTGAAATATGGAGCTTTCATTCGCTCAGAAGATTTTGGTAGTCATTTCTTCATGGGACGCCTGATGAACAGGATTCCAGAATCAAGGATCTGCTACTTGGAAGGTAAAGTTATTACAATAGAGGAAACCTCAGACTTCTGAGGAACAGTTGGACACACAAAGACAGTGTGGCCTATGCTACCGAGGTCCTGTGGACCCTGGGGCAGGATCCCACATAGAGATGATTGGCAAATATTTTTTCTTATGAAACTTTTCATAATTTTCAAATTTGTAGTAAAGTAATTTAAAATGGTAAATTCCAAGTTTTTAAAAAGCTTATAATGGCTCAACACGAAAATTATTTCCAATTTTGGACCAAAAGCAAAGACTGAAGAAAACAGATTTTTAGATGCATGCAAAAAGTTCTGTTTTGTCAAAAAGTCTTTTTCCCCCAAACCATGTTTTGATGAAAAAAAATGTTGGCTTGCTCGAGTGTTAGCAGAATTCTGCCTGGCGTGGTAGCAATTCTGCAGCAACTCCAGGAATCTTTAACCTACTCCAGGCCTTGGACCAACAAACATCTCCCATCAGAATCAGAGACTTGTCACTAGCTTACTGACCACCCACTAAACTCTTCCCCTCCTTGGTTGAGGAGTAATGTGGTACAACAGGAAATCTGGGCCTAGATTTTTTCTCTCTTTTGTATTAGTCTCTCTCTCTTTTTTTTATTCATTTCCATTTTTAACCTGTTGGACTTCAATGATCTTTCCCTGCCCTAGACTCCCCCAATTTTTTTTTTTTAGTGTTTCTCATAAGAGAAATACTAATCTGGTAGTGTGAAAGTTGAGCTGAATTTTGAGCCCTTGGTGTGTGAAAAATTAAGCAAATTTGGTTCCTGTTTCCCTTATGACCACCTGGATGACTATCTTATTCTAATGAACCAGGCTAAGAGGAAAGCCAATGAAATGACTTGTAGGTTTTGATCTAATTAGCAGATTCTCAGTCCCCAATGTGCCTGTATTTACAGCAGTGTGGAGTAACATCTTTTCTGCGAACCTGCTGGATGTCTGGAATGTTGTCATCAGCTTGTACCCAGAATGGAAGGAAGAGGACGGTAATAGGGATTTTATACTACCATTTTATTTGTATTAATGGGAGAGAGTTGTGCTGAAAGAAAATTTAAGGTAAAACTCATTTGATTTCACAAGATATATGTCTCTCTAGAGTTTGTCTCTTTAGAGCTGGTGAAGGGAGGTGTTATGTTGGAGAAGGTTTACATAGGTAGGTAAGATGTTTCCATATTCATCCTGTTAAAAATACAGTGGTGGTTTCTACATCTAGAAGGATGAATCGAGGGGCTGGGGATTGATTCTTATTTGTGGACAAGGACTCTGCTTCTTGCTCACCACTGCTCTGTAAGTATTACTGGCTCTTTCTTGCTGGTGATAAAGGTTTAGACATCTTTGATAGGGAAGAAGTGACTTTTCTCAAATTTAAATGTACAAAATGAGAATAGACTCTTTATATCTTTAGGCCTCTTGTTACTCACGTTGGCCCAGAATTCACCTGCCATGTGAAAGCTGTCTTTCTACCAAAAGTTCCCTCCACTCTTACTTCAAAGAGTAGATAATGGCATGGCATTGTGGGGAAGCAACGACGCGAAGGCTGTCTACACTGCTAGTTAAGGTTTCTCTTAGGCCTACCCTCAGCCTATACTTGCTGATCATCATCATCAACTGAAGACGTTTCAGTTTGAACCAGTTTGACTGCTGGTTCTTGGTCAGGCTTCTGCTGGGTAGATTTTACTGATCAGAGGAATCAAGATATTCATAATAGGCCTTTGAAAACAGAATTCAGTACACTATCTGTAAGGACTGGGACGTGGACAGTCTGGAATAATGGTTAGGCCACCAAGGGAAAGCAGGGCCTGGGGCTGAGTCAAGGGCAGGAGCCATATACTGAAACCTGAGGCAAATCCAGAAGCAATGTCCACAACATAGTCCAGGGTCAGGATCCAGGGTTCAGATGCCAACTACCAATCTGAGGGGAATCCACAGGGCAAAGTCCAAAAACAGAGTTAAACTGGGGCCAGGAGCCAGGAAACAGAACCGGAGGGAAATGCAGAGCCAAAGTCTGAAAACCAGGGTCAGGAAGTAGGAGGCTTGCCACTGCTGGTGCTAAATGGCTAGGTGGTGCTCCCAGCAGGCAATCGGGATGCTTGCAGTTCCTAAACTAGGGCACAGTTCATTAGATGAGGCTTGCTGCAGGTGTGGCTACTGAGGTACTTAGTCCAGGCTGGCCTGCCTACTTGGAGTCCCAGGCTGTACTTAGCCAAGGCTAGTCTGCCTGATCAGAGTCCTTGACACTATCACATTGCTTTTTTCCTTCCATTCTAGAGAAAAACAAGAGTCTGTCTACACAGCCTTTCTCGGCTCAGAAGACTGTTTGTTTCAGCCCACCTGATGAGATCTCACACATTGTCAATAAGATTTTGACCAGTCGCCCAGCGGAAGAACGGACCCCTAACTTCTTGAAAGGTCTCCAGTTCCACAAAGACTATGACCAGCATGAGGAATTTTCTACATGGAATGGTAAATCAAACTCAAAAATGACTTCATGGGGGAGATCTGATCAGATTCTTTGGGCAAATGTGAAACCAATCTTAAACAGAAGGGCTGACAAGTTAGGTTGGATGGCGCTTGGTGAAATGTGTGTGGTTACAAGGCCCACATAGTCTCTGTACCCCTCATCATACAGATAAGCTTGTAGAAGTAAATAGTCTAGTTTGGACTTGATGAAGGATACTCCGGTAACACAGGGCGCTGACAGATGCAGAAAAAAATGCACTTTACTGGAAGCAGCAGCAGTGTATTACTTTGACCCGGCTTCGCAGTACCTGTATAGATCAAATGCCTCAGCAGGGCTTTTTAGCACTTTTATCTAAAGCGGATTCAATCAGTTATTACATAAATGCACCAAAAAAGCCCCACTAAAGTGCCTGATTTATTCAGATGTTGGGGAAGTTGGATGCAACTAACACATTGCCTCTTCAGGGTGTGTGCTGGACTTGGCACAGGAACATGCTAAATTTAAAGTAAAGCACTGCTTCCCTCCCCCCAACCCATCTACAAGCAGCCAAAGTAACTATTGTGGAAAATTGCCATATCTTTCATCCCATTCATTCTTAAACAAGTATGATTTCAGGTGGCATAAACTTTCCAAAAGAGTTGTGGTTTTTCTTTGTCAGGGTCAGAAGCTGTTGGCATATACATGATTTAAGTGGGGAGTAGCTCTCCAGGACAAAATACTTTCAATGCCAGGATTCCCTCATGTACCTTTTTGCTTATCCCATAGACTGAGTCAGAGTCAGACTGCACAGCATATATTCAGTTTAATGGGACTGCTTATGCTTACTACTAAATGAGTGTCCAAGGAGTCTAAACTGAGCTCTGAATTACTAAAGAGACTAAGCTTTCCTTTGTCCCTAGGATAGAATTATTTTTACAAATTGAGTTGTGAGGTCATTGGTAGAGCTGTATGGGACATACAAGGATAGGGTATGAAGTTTATCTTTAGGCAGAAATGCAGGTGAGTGTACCTTTTAAATTTCTTATAAGCTCAAGTTTGATTCTTCTGTGGTATTTAAGCTGTGCATAGGCATCATGTTGACCCTTTCTGCAGACATATGCATCACATTTCAAAAGAACATGAAGGCTAAATTCTTTGTAAATTCAAGAAGAAAGAAGCTGTCTATAGTTAGGATAATGACATACTTTAAATATACTGAATCAGAGTTGCATCTGGGAGATCTTTTTGTTTTTATCTGTGTTTATAGAAATGTTCTTTATATACTTACATATATCAAATATTTGCTAATGACAAGGAATATTTGCTAATGACCAGATGTTCAAGTGGATGTGCCTCCTAATCATCTCACACCTCTGGAAGAGGAATTATGTCTGGTTGATGCTGCCTATTTCATTAATACCAGTTGCCCACCACTGCTGAGGAAGGAAAGAAGAGTAGATGTTATCCTGTACTTCGGTTACAGCCTATTGGAGCCATGTTTTGATGTGAGAATATTCAAATAATCTAGTGAAGCTCAAAAATGGCTGTACTTTTGCTATGAGCTAGTAGCATTTAATGTGTAGAATTGAAATTTGCTTTCATTTTGCAAATAAGGCCCAGAAACTTGTTCCCAAAAGCAAAATGTTTGCAGATATTGAAAAATGATGTGTTTTTGTCATTTTATGCATGGTAGTATAGGTTCACAGTGAGTGTTTGAATTCAGTCTGGAATGGGTCAGTGAACAGTATGGACTTATCTCTTTTTGGTTTTTTGAGAATTTTCCCTGACCAGCATTCCCAATTATCTCCAAGATTTTTTCTCCAAGTTTTTGACCAATTTTTTTTGGTTGAAGTTAGTATTGCTTGCATTCCAATATCATTCAGCTGAACAGATGTGTCCAACCACAACTGATCCACTGAATTGGGTGAAACACACTTTGACTGTTGTCTTGCATCAGCTAGGGGCCCAAACCTGTGGGAAAATGGGCAACATGGTCCCCGCTTACAGAGATGCACCTTGGAAATTCCCCAGAGCGCATCTTTAAGCACAGTATCTTGGCTTTCTTGCTTATAAAGATGCATCTCTGTAAGTGAGGAAAACTGGGGTTCCCTACTTACAAACTTGCCATGGGAGTTCATGTGGTGTTCAGGATTGGGCCTCTTAAGTTATGGGAGTGCCTGCCTGGGGTGCCTGGAGAGCATGGGCAGCTCTGGGCTGCCTGTGCTTTTGCTTCATAAAAGCAAACCAAGCAGCGTCTGTTTCCATCCTAAGTCAGTTAGTTTGCTTAATCCTGGAGCAGATGAATATTATGAATTCTCTTCACTGGCTAGGTAGGAGGACTCAGGCCTTTCCACTCTATGGAGTCCCAGCCCAGGATCCTGAAGTTAAGTTTTTCCAGCCAACTTCATTCTTGTCTGTCCCCCTATTGTATAGTGGCTACCTCTAGTACATGTTGATTACTCTCAGTTAGGGTGTTGTTATATGTTACCTTAAATATGTGTTAAGGGATCTTACAGGAATGTCCACATATTAGGGCAGGAAAACATGAACTGAGGATGCTCTGAATAGGTTGAAGATAATTCTTTTCCATCAAGGATTATCTCTAACTGGTTTCAGGCAGCTTGTGTTGCAGTCATATGTCCAAGAGTAGTTGGGAGTGGTCCTCAGGAATCCCATGAAGCACTGCTCCCAGCTGCTTTTTCCTCCCCCACAGCTGGGGGGCAGCTGGTAGAGATAAGGTAAGAATCACCTCGCCTCCACTCCCTTTCTGAGCTCCCCCCATGTACTCCTGCCTCCCCCCAACTTCTGGGAGCCCCAGGGGCAGCAGGGACAGGAGAACCCTCCCTGCCCCTGGGGTTCCCCCTTTTTTCCCCTGCCCCTGTGAATATTCAGGGCCCTCACTTCTGCCCCCCTCACTACACCCTTACTTAGTTTTCAGAATTTATCTTAGACCCAGAGCTCCCTTCCTAGAGCTCCTCTTAGTGTCAGAGCTCTCTCTAAGTCTCAGGGTCATTCTCTGCCTTAGATGTGTGTTCAGATTGCTCAGGTTTGCTTCATTTCTTCTGTTGCATGCTGCACTTGCCCCTTGATTGGTTAGTCTGGAGACTGGCTGCCGCAAGATCCTAGTTTTGCCAGGGCTTTGCTTAACTTTTTCCCTGCCGCATGGGATTTACAAACCCCATCACGCTCCCTTTGCTGTCTGGAGCACCTCAGTTTTATTTAATATGCTAATTATGTTGAAGGAGATGTTGCTGTAACAGACGAAGTCAGGGTAGATGTGTACCTTATAGACTACCTAAATCAGAGATGCATAAGCTTTTGTAAGCAGCAGCTTACTTTGTTGGATGGTGAGAAAGGACTATAAGAATCATGCAAGTTAAAAGTACAGACCTAAATAAATGCAATTGAAAAGTGACATTCTTGTATTCTCCCCTAATTGGGCATCCACAGCACCAGTACCTCAGGAGAAAACTATGCTTTGAAGGGTCTGGTTTACCTTTTTTCAGATTGCTGTGTAGGGACAGTGGTCAAGTGCCAGATGATACAAGAGGTAGAACCATGCCACTATGACATAGTATAATATGTAAGTTACGAATCTCTTTCGAGGAAACAGGTGATACCATGATCCAAAGGAGTACCAATGCCTACTGGCTTATTCCTTTCACAGATCTTTTGGGATCACAGTTGCCTGATCTGGTTAAAGTGCATGAATGAAGGAAATCTTTAGATGTTTGGCTGGGTCTTCCACTATAAGATAGTAATACATTTAATCTGATTGCAATAGATCTTTTGTGGCAACTTGCTTAGAAATTGGTTGCAAATAACCAGCAAGATCTACCCAGCATAAGTCTGACCTTCATAGAAAGTGTCAGTTTATAGCACAGATACTGAGCTGGCAGGGAAAACTAACTAAACTTTCTCACGTAGAGGTGCTCCCCAAGGATGGGTAGAGAGACATGATTAGTGGGTCACTGTAAAGAAACTTGAACTGCTATTAACTGTGCTATACAGGCAGTCCTTAGACTTACAATGCAATTGGTTCCTGAAAACCATGTCTTAAAGTCAAAACATTTTACAGGCAGTCGTCAACTTACGACTGTTTGAGTAAATTACAACACGGTTTTGAGATTCCGACGGGGTTTTGACTTTATGACGCTGGACACAGATGCTTCCAGCTGGTATGTCTGTTGTGGTGGGGCATGGGGGGGACAGATCAATGCTCCCCCAGCGAGGGAGGGATTGGGGCTGGGACTGGGACAGGGGCTGGCCTGTGGGCAGGGGTGCACAGGGAGGTGGTGGAGTGGCTCCCTCTGCTATGTGCTGCCAGTCTGGGGGGGCAAGGGGGGGCATGCGTGGGGTGGGCTGGGCTAAGGCTGCTCCGGGCTGCACTCCAGGCTGGCAGCGGATGGTGCTGGGAGTGGGGGCTATGCCCTTTTGCCGCTTGCTGAGCTGGGGCAGGGGAGAGACACTGTGCTGCCTCTGGACAAGTGGTGCATATTGCCTGGAGCTGTCTAGGCCTCCCCATGCCTCCTAGCCTTGCCCTGCCCCACCCCAGCTGGGTGTGTGGTGGCAGGGCATGGCGGGAGGTGTATGCCCCCAGATCTGTGTGGGGTGGGCGGGGCCAGGGCTGTGCTCCAGGTGGGCGGCGGGGGCTATGGGGAATTTTAGGGTGACTGCAGCCCCCCCATAATCCCAACTCTGCCACCCACCCCAATCTGGGGGGACACTCCCTCCCATGCCCTGCTGCTGCCCCTCACCCAGCCGGGGCAGGGTGAGGTGAAGCAATGTTTCGACTTAAGACATGGTTTTCAGGAACTAATTGCAACATAAGTCTGAGGGGTACCTGTAACTTGGAACCAATTTTCCTATGGGAACAATGTTATAAATAGGGCCTTGGTTTCTTTACCATGCTTGACACAGCTGCCTCCAGGTGGTAAGTCTGTTGTAGTGGGGGGGGCATATCAATGCCCCTGCAGTGAGGGAGAGATTGGGGCTGGGGCTAGGACGGGGCTGGGGCAGAGCCACTGCATTACCTGCTTACAAATGGTGCACAGTGGCCAGAGCCGCCCTGGCCTTTCCGCGCCTCCTGGACAAACCGTGGCTTTGCCCCACCCCACCCCACTCCATCTGGGTGAGCAGCAGTGGCAGCAGCAGCGGGGCATGGGGGGCGGGAGTATGCCCCTGGATTGGGGCAGGCTGGGTGGCAGACTGGGGGCTATGGGAGGGCTGCTGCCACCTAAAGTTCCCCATAGCCCCTGCTGCCCATCCAGAGTGCAGCCTTGGCCCCACCCACCCCGTGCAGATCTGGGGGCACACGCCCGCCCCATGCCCTGCTGCTGCTTGTCCAGCCGGGGCAGGGCGGGGCCAGGAGGCGTGGGAGGCTGGGGCCACTCTGGCTGCTGTGCACTGCTTGTCCGGAGGCAGCACAGCGGCTCCGTCCCACCCAGGCTAGGCAAGTGGCAGGAGGGCAGCCCCAGCCCCACCCACCCTGCCCATGTCTGGGGCACATGCTCCTTATACCCTCCTGGACCGGCAGGGCACAGCAGAGGGAGCCGCCCCCCCTCACACCCTCCCCTTGCTTGCTTTACAGCGCCTGTCCCAGTCCCAGCCCCAGTCCCTCCCTTGCTGCAGGGACATTGATCTGCCACCCCACCCCACCACACCCCACCACAAAGGACTTACCAGCTGGAGGCAGCTGTGTGCAGCATCATAAAGTCGAAACCCCGTCAGAACCTTGAAACAGTGTTGTAATTTACAAAGGTCGTAAGTGCTGTTTGTCGTAACTCAAACAGTCTTAAGTTGAGGACTCCCTGTAGTGTGTTAGCTGCTGTATGGCTTGCAGTCCTACTCTAATTTTGTTTAAAAGAAAACAGTCTTGCTAATACATGTTCAAACATTTTTATTTGTAAAGTGCAGAAGAGGCAGAAAATCTGAGTAGCAAGCTGGTTTTTTATATTCCAAGACAGACCAGAGAGCTTAGTTTTGATGTTCAGGTTCTAATTTTATTCCCCTCCTTGATGATGTAGTCCATAGAAGAGACAGGGCAGTACTGTGTGGAACAAGGACTACCCTTCCCTAAAATCGTACTGACTGAAGAAGACAAGAAGAATCCAAAGGAGTGCTATGTGTTTGTGGATGATGAGAATCCAGAGGTTCCCATTGTGCTTTTCTTCCCACTGGTGAACAACACTTTTAAAGAGTACAAGGCACCCGGTGAGTGACTGACTTTCCACAGGTACTTATCATATTTCATTTCAGCCTGACATCCCATAATAGGGTTTGTAGGTAATTACTGTAGCTCAGAATCATGAACCTTTTGCCCCATGCCGGAAAATAAAAACCCATGGCTGACAGAAGGTGTAAATACATTCTGTGGTGTAACACAATTTTTATCTCATCTTCATCAATGGAAGTTTGCTTAAGTGTTGATTTAACAGGCATTGGTATGATCTGTAGGGTTGTGTTTAGCTTCGGTCCCTAATTCAGTCTGGTGGCAATTCTGCCCAATTCTGTGGCTAAATTTCTGAATCCTAATTGAATCAGAAGGATTTGGAAAGATTTGGTGATTCAGACATAGACACAGCTGTAAATGTTTTTTCTACATACCTCAAGGTACTAGGCAGCTTGTCAATGCTGTGATGCTGGGGTGGATGGAGCATCTCACAGGAGTGGAGGGGGCTCCGCAGCGCACTCAGCAGCCAACCCGAAAGTGGACCAGAAGCACGTCCGGTCCAGACCTGGAAGTGGATTGGAAGTACTTCTGGTCCTCTTTCAGCTTTGCCACCAAGCACACAGGGGGTATGTACCTGGTACCTTGAGGTATGTAGAAAAAACATTTAAAGCTGTGCCAAATCACTGATTCTCTGAATCAGCATGAAATCTTCAGATTCAGATTTGGCTGAATTGAATCAGGGACAGTGATCTGAATCAACGAATTGAATCACTGCCCCCAATTTGGGTCAAATCTGAATTGAATATGGCCTGTTTTGCACACCCCTAATGATCAGATGTGTTGCATATGTGCTACAAGCCTCAGTTTTTCTCTAGTTTGATGATTTCAGTATCAAACGCTATGTAAAAGAAACAGTTTTTATGGGACAAAACTTTGCAATGTAAGCAGCAGTCGGATCTTTCTAAATCTTGCTGGTGAAATAAGCTTGTGCTTTGTTGCAAGAAAAATCCTTGATTTTGGGTTGGTTACAACAAAAGCCCTTGATTTTGGCTGCATTGTGGTGAAAAAGCTGCTAATGCTCTTTTCATTGCCCTACAAGTTGCTAACAGTGCTCTTCAATGTCCTCTTGCTGCTTCTGATGCTGAGTGAATGATTTTAGATGGTGTTGGGGTAGTGGTTTCACAGCAAGGGCTCACAGAATGCTGTGAAGATAGTTGAACTTGTTCCAAAGATCCTCTTCTAACAGTCAGGGCTAAAGCAGAAGCATATTTCTTTTACTTCATGATGTTTTAGTGGAGGAAAGTCATGCCCTAAGTGCTTAAGTAACAGCATGAAAGGATGGGAGACGGCCTTGTGACAGTCACATACCTTAATTCAACTTCCCATCTCCTGGCAACCTCTAGGCTGAGGTCCTGATATTTTATTGTTGTTGTTGCAGGAGTGAAATGCAGCCCGGCAGAGATGGAAAAAGATGATATAGATTTTGTCAGCTCCATGTCACCTTATAAACTGGAAAATCTGACCTATAGCAAGGATGACTTTGACAAACTGCTAATGGTCACTGAGTATAATGTCCAAAATAACAAAGACTTGATGCTGCAAGCTTTTTACAAAGCTGTAGAAAGGAGAAAACATCAACAAAGTTAATTCACCTTGGTGGAATTTCTGGATTAATATCAATTTTCACTCTGGCCTCTGTGTAAATCCTGGTAATGCTTAAAGATATGGCTTCTGCAGTAATGCCAGTAATGAACCAGTAGACTGAGGACATACACTAATGTATACATAGCAGAAGTAGGAAGGCCACAGGCCTAAATACAGCTTAAGTAGGTGACAGCAAGCGTCCATAAATCAGATAATTTATCCATAAGTGATTAACAAAAACCTGTCAGTTGACTTGTATAAAGTAAAAAACCATAAACATGGGTCATTAATATTCTAGGGCAGGGCTGTCCAGCTGATGGTTCATGAGCTCATGGCCTGTGGGCTCCTGTCATTTTTTCTTCCCCCCAGCAATTGCCATCTCCCTAAATCACCTGCTCCTACTGCTGCTGTTGTCACCACCTTCCTTCTGGGCTGCCACTTCCTGCTGTTACCTTTGTGGGTGGTGCAGCCTGTAGCCACTTAGAACTTGGATGAACCTGTCCTGTAGTTTTAGACAATACATATATAGTTGCAATGCGTAATGCACTGTAATTGAATGAATTAAATGCTAATGATTAAGTAAGATGGATCACTAACCTGTCAGAATTAGACCCCCCAAAAGAATTAGACTGTGAACTCTAACGCAACAGGGAAATTTTCCCAGTATAATTATTTATAAGCTAGATAGATGTTATGATAATTTAGTGTCAGTAATGCTCCATGAAATAGTGCCACGGGGAGAGAAGTAAAACAGTATCATGGCTTTCTGTTAGTCTGTGAAACACCAGCCTCCTCCAGGCCTCCCCGCATTGGATTCTATACGTAACGGGAATGCTAGCTGGTTCTATTCTGCTTCTCTCTCCCTTGCATAATTACAGTTGTCATGCTTTATTTGGGCTTGTTAATAAATGTGTGATCTCACTTGTGCAACTCAATATGCCCTACCTAATGACAACATACTTACTGAAGCGGCTAATCTGGGGTGCTGATCACTACTTGCTAAACTCTAGTTAATGGAAACCTAATTGGTGCAAGTAATTCAAATCAGGGGTTAGTTACAAAGTACAAGGGCCTACATTTTCCTCCAGCACCCAGATGACAGGGGCCACTGTGATTTGTCCAGCTTTGAACAATCTAATAGAATATTTTTTGGTTGCTGTTTATATTACAAACATTGGTTTCCTATTTAATATATTCTAATTTTAAAATTTATTTTATTAAAAGAGGATCATTTTACAGAACTGTAGAGTGGGCAGGATTGTGACCTCTGATTGATTGGTTCCTGGTTCTTTTGAAAGGCAGTGTTGTCTAGAGCAGTGTGTCTCAAGCCATGGTCATGACCCAAAAGTGGGTCGCAAGAATATTTGAAAGGAACATGAACAACCACAGAAAAATGCGGGAAAGCACAGGTTTCCTCTTTGCAGCCTGACAGACTTCCAGCCTGGAAGGGGCTGGAGGGAGCGGGGGGAAAGTAATCAGGCACAGGGTGCAACATGCATGTGTGCGTGGATACATGCATGTGGCAGCCAGGAAGGGTGGAGAGCAGCTCCTGCAGTTCCCCTCAGGTAAGTCTATGGGGTGGGGGGGCATAGATGATGTGTCAGCGGTCGAGAGGGCACAGGCTACATGTCAGGGGTAGGGGGCATATACCAACCCACATTTATGTGCTCATAGTGGGCACAGGGCCTGGCCTGGTATGGGTAGGAACTGCCTGCTGCTGCCACTGCCGTGTACCTTGTACCAACTGCAGAGCCAGCAGCACAACGAGTAATGAATGTGGGGGACCACACTGTCCTCACCTCCTGCTGCCAACCGCTCATA
The DNA here is from genome assembly GCF_001723895.1 of Crocodylus porosus. Taxonomy (NCBI): domain Eukaryota; kingdom Metazoa; phylum Chordata; order Crocodylia; family Crocodylidae; genus Crocodylus; species Crocodylus porosus. Next base: position 54,091,028 of record NW_017728947.1, on the reverse strand, counting down.
TGCTGGGCTGTGGCTCTACCCCACTGCCATGGCCTGGCTGCCTGTGCTTCTCACCACCCCACCTCCCCTTGGAGTAGAGCCATGGCTTGAAGGGAACAACAGCGGCCAGGCTGTGGCATGGGCTAGAGCCACGGCCCAGAATGCAAGCGGTTGGCCGCAGGAGGAAGTGAGTGCATCGTGGACCACCCCCACCCATACTCTTGGTGCTGCTGGTATCATGGTTGGTTTGGGGTTCATGGTGGTGGCAGCTGCAGCAATGAGTCTCATTGCCCCACTCTACCCTCCTGCACTGGGACTCACCCTCTGGTCCAGCCAGGCTGCAGCCCTGTGTCTACTGTGGGCTCACAAATCTGGGGGGCCATGTGCTCCCCCATGCCACACATCCACCCCCAGCCCCACACACTGATGGTGGGGGGCAGTGGGTTGGGAGTGAGGGGCAGCAGCAGGGCTGGGGGATGGGCGGCTGTTAGTTGGGAGCGTGGGGCATTGGCAGGGCCAGGGGGCTGTGGCTTGGGAGTGAGGGGCACCAGCAGGGCCAGGGGGCGGTTTCCTAGTTAAATTATTTACTGGCTTGCTTGGGACTGGCCGTCGATGTTTATAAATGGGTCCTGGTACAAAAAAGGTTGAGAACCACTGGTCTGGAGGCAAGAACACAGTGCTGGGACTAAAGAGTTCTAATAAACTCAAATCTGCCACTCCCTCATTGTCTGAATGTAGGCAAATCGCTTTATCTCCCTGTCTCTTTTTTTAATCAGGGCAATAGGGATATTAATGCTTATCTACTTTGCAGGGCTATTGTGAGGAAGAATCAGACATCTGTGCAGTGCTATGAATAAGCGAATTGTTGCAAAAATCTTAGTAAAAATGATTGTGATGCTACCATCTCTCCGAATGACGGCTTAGCTGTCTAGATCAGTGATTCTCAACCAGGGTACTTCAGACTCATTAAAAGGGTGTCATGGGATGTCACACCTACACATGATTCTTGAGATAAACCCAGGGATTTCAAATAGGAACCTATAGTGTGAAAAGCATTGTGACCTGTTGTGGGTTTTTTGAGTTCTTTGCAACAGCATTGATCTATTATTTTTCTGTAGTCAGTAGCTTGAGTCTCACACGGGGTGCCTGGTACCTTGAGTTTAAAAAGCTTGAGAACCACTGGTCCAGATATTTCCTCAAACATTATTATATTAAAAAAACATACAAACCATTCTCCATTGCCAGAATATCTGAGGCTCCATTCACATAATTAGAAAGATGGAATAAACTTTGAAAAAGGGAGGCCGGAAGAATGCCTCGGCTGTGGTTTCTCATTTGTTTGCCCTGGCTCTTCCCAGGCTGCTACAAAGTCCACAGGGTTCTTGTCAGTCAGTGTGCAAATTGGGACAGTCCTTTGACATGGATGAATGCGTCTTGTAAGACTGGTGGTTTATAGGATGTGGCATGTTTCTTTGGTAGACAGCGTTAGGAAGCAAATTTTGGAGTTGAGGGCTTACTGCCAAAAAGCATGCTATGTGGTACGAAAAAAATCTTTAACTATAGCTGAGTAAAATATATTGAGCACAAGATGGCAGCAGAACCAAAGATCTGAGAGCGGATCTATATTGAACTCTATAGAACTCTATATCTATAATAATCATCTGTGCTGTTTTAACTTCCATTATCTGCTGGAAATTCTACACTTTCCGTTTCAAACAGGTAGACAGACTGATTGTTGATTAGGACTAAGTACGGACAGTCAAAAAGCCTGAGGCTGAATCAATTCAGTCTTTGCAAGTTTCTCTAAAGTACATAGATTGACCCAATAAGTAAGTGAGCTGATGTTTGCTTTTCAAATCAGAAAAGTAGCCAGACCCCTGCAGGGGCCCATACCAGTAGCTGGGGGGGTGCTAAAGCAGGTTGCCCAGCCTGTCGGCCACTGCCAAGAGCCTGGTGCCAGGTGATTCCCCAGCCACAGGCCGGCTGAAGAGTGGACATGGGGAGAAACCTTCTCCGCCCCTGCCGGCACTGGGCCCCCAGCACAGGAGAAGGGGAGAGCGGGGAAGCCCTGAGAGGGGCGTTTCTCCCTTTCTGTGCTGCGTCCAGAGCCAAGAGCCAGACAAGTCCCCTATCCATGCCCCCTCCTCAGCCCAGGAACCCCCCCACTAGACCAATAGCTGGGTCTCCCCAGTATGGGGGAAAGGGAGGAGGGAGAAGCCCCCAGTGGGGCATTTTCCCCTCTCTCCCCACCCGAGCTGGAAGCCAGGAGCTGGTCTGATCACCCAGCCATGGCCCTTCCTGGGCTGGCAGGCGAGCTGAGGTAGGGAGTGCGTGTGTGTGGGGGGAACTTCCCCCCACCCCTGCCACTCCCTCCCTCCTCCACCCAGCACTGGACCCCCAGCCGGGCTTTGCCTGGCACAGGCAGGGGGAAAGCCTGAAGTGAGGGTTTACTCCCTCTGCCCAAGCTTCAAGCCAGGAGCTGGGCTGATCACGTGGCCATGTCCCCTCCTTGGCCAGCATGCCAGCTGAGGAGGGAGTGGGGGGAAAAAATGCCAAACCCCCCTGCCGGGCTCTGGACCCCTTCTGAGCTGTGCCAGCTACAGTGGGGGCTTTCCTCTCCCTGCCTTAGCTGGGAGCCAGACCAATTCCCCTGTCCAAGGAGGGGGTAGGGCCAAAGCCGGGGCCAGGGCCAGGGCCAGGGGAATCAGCCTGGCTCCTGGCTAAGGGAGGGGGTGGAAAGCCCCCAGTGATGGCTGAGGGCAGGGCCAGCCTTGCTCTGCTGGAGCAGAGAGCACAGCCCAGGGCTGCACAGCATCCTGGGATGCTGGAGGACTGTGAGTTAACTTGAATCAACATAGCTGAACTTCCATGTTCTACGCTAGTGGTGCTTGCTCTTCTGGCCCCATGTGCTGGATGAGTGGTATGGGACCAGTCCCTTTCTGAAAACCGTTTATACTGAAGATGGGTGAATAATTTTGCTATGAATAATTTTCTCAGAAACCCTTTCTCTTTCTGTAGAATTTATCAGTTATCTGCTTCAAATTGCTCTACATATTTTATTTACTGGCTAGTGTTATTCTATAGCTTGATGGTGTCAAACCCATCTGGCCCTGTGGGCTGGGTGAGGGTCACTGGGCTGGCCTGTGGACTGGACAAGGACTGACCTGTGTGCTGGACCAACCCTGCATGTCATATGCAGTATATAGTGTTGGTCCAGTGACCCCTGGATCCAGCTGGATCCGGCCCATGAGTGGTATGTTTGACACCCCTGCCATAGATCATATTACAACTAGTTCACTACTAGTATGTAGTACTTAATTCAACACAGTTGTGATTGGTCATGCCAATGACATGGTATTTTGTTTCACACTTAACACAGTTAAAAGTATCTGAACAGCCAAGAGTTAAGTTTACCTACAAAAAAAAGTTTAAAAAGTGTCTACTTATTTTTATTGCAGGGGTGTGAAATTTCTGGTTCTATACATTTGGCCACAGGATGGCACTGTTATTTAAGACATCTGAACTGATTATAAAACCTTAAGCACAGAAGCATTAACAGGGCAGCTGTGTCCTGGGCAATTGTGAGTGCTTGGCCCAGGGCTGGCTGATATGCTGCTGGCAGCAGCAACACAGCCAGCTGCCAGCTGTGTTGGCAACCATGTTTGTATCCCATCCCAAAGGTGGTGCTTGAGGCAGCTCCCCTGGTTCCCCTTCCCTCAGTTAAATTATTGCTTAAGCATGCTTCAGTTTTACAAAACTGATAAGCTGACATTGTTTAAGGAGAGAATACAGCAGCGTGCCAACTTTGCTGAAGCATTGCTATTATAGTGGTTTAGCAAGCCCTTTCCATTCTAGAAAGTATATTGCACTGCGGTTGAAATTTTGTCATGTTTGTTTTCAGCTCACAATCATTGCTTTCCAGATGTGTGTGTCCATAAGTATGTTTATATGTCTTTCCATTAAAATGCAGTGTGAAATGATTCTGAGAATTAAAAATCACTGTCAAGGGACTCTGGACTTCTTCCACATCTAGCCTTCCCTTCTGGTTCCTCTGATTTTGTATATACGAATGTGCAGTCATGTGAATTAACATGTTCAGTACAAAAGCTTGTTAAGCATTTTAGGGCACTGCTGAGCAGAATGACATTTGTCATGCCTCTGTAGGGCAGGGCATTTGAAATTGTATTTCCTGCAAAATACCATTCAAAGCATTTTCTCCTTTACTCATTTTTCAAAACACACTTGATACAAACCTGTGCCAAAAGCCTTTGGACTGGGTGCATAAGGAGTTTCTTAATGTGCTATTACAGCAAGAGTGGGAGAAACAGTTGTGTATGGACCCAGCATAAGCATTATCCAAAAATTGATTTCCAATGTGGGCGATCTTCAACAGCGTTGCAAAGTCACATGTAATGCTGTTCTGTCAGAGAAGAAGGCCTCCTCTTAGGATCTGGACAGACTAGATGTTACTTCAAGAATCCACTGAGTATGGAAGTGACTGCATCTAAAATTTACTCACTAGCCTGACAGAATACTTTGTTTTCATTACTATTTTAAAGTCCATTATAACTGTGAATAGCTGAAATTCATGGCATCAAACTTGTCCTGCCTGAAATTTTCTTTCTGTATAGCCACTGAGACTCCTAGTGTTTAAAGTTCAGAGTCTTAACGATGGGGGGTGGCATCCTAACCCTCCTAAAGAAGTTTTGTCATGGAGTTTAGTATATTTAGAACTCCTTCCACTGTGGGCTAGTCTGTCTACAATGAATTTACCTTCATTTAGATGATGGATAATGACTTGCTTCAAAAGCTGCCATTTAAAGTCTTTAGGCCTTCAAAGCACAATTGGGCACAAGACCTCACAGTATTGGTATGCATGGACGAAAAGGATAGCTAAAGAAAGTGTTTGTGTATATTTACGTAGGAATGGGCACGAATAAGGCAAAAATTGTATTTCAGGAAAAAAATTCTGTGTCTTAATTATTAGCAGCCTTCTCTGAAAGAAAATAAACATGTGGATCTAGTTTGGAAGGTGTTGCAATGCCAACTGCTAAGTAAGACTTAAGATGCCTAAGTTTGTAAACTAGTACTAGCGGCCAAACATTTTGAGACATGTGACTGGTTTGAGCTGACAGGCACAAACATGCAGCTTGAGGTTAAAAATCAAAATGCTTTTTTGTGCCATGCTGTCGGTAATGCCAACATTTCTATGAGACTGTGCATGGAGAGAACTCCTCTGCAATAGCTTCCAACTTGAGTAACAAAGTACATGCTTTATTCTTGACTGAAACTTAGTGCCAGTCTTGAAATCAAAGAACATCTATTTCAATACCATTGTTCTGTGATTTTCTTTTCCTTATGTAATTGTCCTAAGTCTAAGAATATTGTATTAGTACTCAAAATTGGGTTGCTAAGGAGAAAGAGGAGAGAGCAGAGATGGGAGTAGGTGAACAGCCTGAATAAAAAGGCTACTGTGTGAAGGAAGTTATGTTCTTCCTTCCCAAAAAATGCTGCAGAGAAGCTGACAAGGGGATGACAGACCTGACAGCTAACAGGCAAGCTTATTTTATCAAAGTTGTCAAAGGAATTTGTCCTTATTTCACCAAATGTTTAAAGAAATTGATATAACCAGAACCCTAATCATGAGAAACATTAATGGTTAGGTTGTTTTTATCCCAGGCGCAAAAGCACTTGTGTGTTTTCAGATGAAGTTACTTTTATTTCGGATTTTTCAGAGGAAGTTGCTTTTATTTCAGACTTGTTCTGTATCTTATTACTGTTTTAACTGATGTTTCTGGGAGACAATTTGCATGTTCCTCCCCTGGAACAACATCCGACTTGAGTAACAAAACAGCTGCTCTACCTGAAGGCTGGCAGAGTTCTCAGAAACTTCTTAAAAGTGAAGTGCAAAGGAAATGCTGTGTGAAACTACCTCTGTTCAAAGAAGCAGGCGTTCCAAGATATCTGAGCGAGTGAAGACAAGTTTTGACCAGAAACAGCATTGCTGACCCTTTACTTATGTCCTGTACTTCTTGTGGTGGTGTGGAAAGAGGATATGATGATCACATTATCTATACCACTATAATTACCCTAATGATGCTGCCCACATGCTGGTGTGCTACCAAACAGGAAAAGCATAAACCCACTGATCTAATTCAGATGTGGTTTAATGGCTCTGCCTCTCGTATGGAAATACCCTTGGAAGAGCAGTAACTGCCTCAGGAAACTCTTCAAGGTTCACCTTTTGCAGCTCTCTTCAAACCATTTGCTTTGGGAGGAGGGGCTTGAAAATCTATGGTAGATATTGGAGGAGTCTGGGTCTTGGGGTCCTGTCCTTATGGGTCCTCAGACCCTGGACAATTGTACTCTGGGCCTGCTGAGGGCTGGTCCCTGTGCACAGGCAGAGACTGGGGGGCTGAGGGGACACCTCCAACCTCCCAAAATATAAAAAACAAATACTCTTGCATACCGCCTCATGTGGCGCAGTTTTGGAGAGGCTTTGCTGGGGAAGTGGAGGAAGTACAACGTATATGAAGCCTAAGGAAATGCTGCTTCAACCAGTATCTAATTAAAGAAGGAGAATCCATGTGCAGTGGAAGCAGTAAGACTCTCCTTTATTCCAGTACAGATGGCATTGTCACTGCTCCTGTCTGATCAATTCCATAAAGCAGGCTTGGAATTTCATATGGGGAATCAAGACCATAATTTCTGGTTGAGCTAGATCACACCTTTATGAAAAGACAAATACCCCCCCTTGATTTTCATGGGAAGTTTAGTGGAAGGGAAATGTGGGGAGGAGGCTAAGGAAAAAGTTAAGGGCCAAGATGTGAAAGGAAGCTGTGGGAGGGAGTTACTGTAAACAAAAGGTGGGTGACAACCAATTATTATTTGTAGCACCTAGAAGCCACAAGTGAGAGGTGGGCCCCATCTTTCCAGGTTCTATAAAGAAATACAGCAAGGACCATCTCTTACCTAGAAGAAATCTACAGTCTAAATAAATAATAGAAAATATGCACCAATAGAGGTGAATGGGCAAGAGAAGCAAAGTGGAGAAGCAAATATTACATTGAAAGGTTCGTGTGTGTGTTTAGGTTGGGCTGGAGGGAGGTGGCTATTGTGGTGATGTCTTGCCAGTTCATTTGTCTGTTTGTGGACTGGTGCTGCAAATACTTCTGCATGTGACTGATTTTACTTGTGTGAATTATCCTACTGATTTGACACTAAACTGGGAAGGACTGTGAACACTTTGGAGGATGTGAGCACAATTCAGAAGGATCTCGACAGATTGGGAAACTGGGCTAGAACTAAAAGGATGAAGCTCAGTGTGGACAAATGCAAGGTGCTACACCTTGAGAGGAATAATCAAAAACACAAATACAGAATGGGGGACACCTGGCTTGAAGGCAGCTCTATGGAAAAGGGCTTGGGAGTCTTGGTAGACCACAGTGTCGGCAGTGTGGTACAGCTGCATAAAAAGTGAATGAGGTTTTTGTCTGCTTCAACAGAAGCATTAAGTACAAGACATGGGAGATGGTAGTGTCTCTCTGCTTGACACTGGTTGGGCCTTATCTGGAGTACTTGTGTGAAGTTCTGGGCTCCACATTTTAAAAAGGATGTGGAAAATTAGAGAGGGTCTAGAGGCGGGCAACAAAGATGATCAAGGGCTTGGAAAGCAAGTCATATGAGGAGCAGCTGAAGGAGCTAGGCAAGTTCAGTTTGTGGAAAAGGTACTTAAGAGGGGACATGATAGCAGTCTTGTCTTCAGGGGCTTCCATAAAGAAGAGGGAAACCACCTTTTCTGTCTTGCTGCAGAGAGGAGGATGCAAACCAATGGCTTGAAATGAAAACAAAGTAAATTTAGATTGGATATCCAGAAAAACTTCTTTGCTGTGAGAATAGTGAGGTGGTGGAAGAGATTGCCTAGGGAACCTGTGGACTTTCTATCACTGGGGTGTTCAAGAAGAGGTTGGACAGCCAGTGGTCAGGAATGATTTTGCATAGCAAAATATGTGTATTTTCTACCATAGGTATTTCCCATGCTTCTGGGCTTTGCTGGTTGCTCCCAGCCCCCTGTCCACCCTTTTTTTCCTGCTACATGTGTCAGGGTGTTTTTAAGTTTCCCCAGAAGCACTGATTGTTTCCTACAGCTTCCACTGGGGTGTGCTGATTCTTCTGCTAGAAGTGAAGTCAGAGGTTCCTACCTAGAGGGTCTTGCCTCTCTGTTTAGGGTCAGACCAGTTGCCATAGTTGGGATCAGGAATGAATTTTACCCCATGGTCAGATTGGTATAGACTATGGTAGTTTTTGCCTTCCTCTGGAGGGGAGGGGTGTGGCTCTCTGCCCAGGACCTCTTGATTGTATCTTGACAACATTTTATAAGCATGACACTGGCTGCTGTGGTTCCCTTGCTTTACCTGTGTCAGGTTAAACCCATAACCTGACACAGGTAAAGTAAGGGAACCACAGCAGCCAGTGTCATGTTAGGTCTCTGTTGGGTCAGAGTTGAGGGTAGTCTTATATACAGTTTAGATTATAGCTGTATGGAATGGTTTAGAAATCTGTAGGTGGTTTAGATTGGGATGATCCTGTCTCAGACAGGGGATTGGATTAGATGACTTCTGGAGGTCCCTTCCAGAACTACTCCTCTATGATTCTATGACCCGTGTGACTCATGAGAGGAAACATATGTGTGTGTATTATTATTTGAAAGATTGGGCTTTAGGTTGTAAGTTCTTTGGACCTGTATGAGACCTGTAAAATGTCTAGTACAATTGTAGGTGCTGTATAATCGTACTAATAGTAAACCATCAATCTGTGAGGAAAGGAGAATGATTCAGGATCATCTCCTTCAAACTTTTCTTGCAGGTCAGAACAAAAAGAAAATTTTGAAATACTGTATTAGACTTTTCTGCAGAAAAGACATTCTGAGTTGTGACTAGATATAGTAAATATGCATACATGATAAAGGGACAGTTTTCTGTTCTATAGCTAGCCAATGAGGGCACAGCTATTAGGGTCTATGTCACCCCATGTAGCAGTGGAAACTCATGGATGCTGGGTGTAGAATGATCATAGAATCGCAGAACATTAGGGTGGGAAGGGACCTCAGGAGATCATCTAGTCCAACCCCTTGTTCAAAGCAGGACCAGCCCAAACTATATCATTCCAGCCAGGGCATTGTCAAACAACCTTCAGACTGACCATGACCTTTCCATTTGATAATAGGGAAATTTATTGATACACAGTGATAACAGAAAAGAAGCAATATAAACAATCAAGCAATTCTATATATCTACCAAATCCTAGGGCTGCCATCAGAGTCAAAATACATCTGGACAAGATGCAGTCTTCACTCTGAGGCTCTCTCTTAGGTATAAGATGTCAGCAGCCTGGAGGTGGGATGCCAAGCCCCATCCCCAGTGGGGTGGATAAGATGGGCTGCTGGTGTGCCCTCTGACCATGGTGGCCTCAGGGACCCTCCTGAGGGATGGGGACCCCTCTTGGAGAGGAGGAGGAACAGTGAGGAGGGACAATGAGAGACCCAGGCAGAGGACCCAAGCTCTAGCCTCTGCTTTTGTATTCTCCTTCCCTTTTGATAACTTCTGATGACTTGATCCGTGGCTATCATTGTTTGGTTGGCATACGTCTATGTAGCTCATCACATACTAATTTGGTTTTTCTGGGCCTTCTTCTAATGTGGTCTCTTCATTCAAAACCAGGACTCGGAGCCCCTGCTCTGGGGCCTTGTTAGCTGGTGCCACTTTATCTCGTGTTGTGGAACAGTATGGTACCTGCTCCCTCTGTTTTCCAGACTATACGTCCTTGTTGGCCTTGTTGTGTTAGACAGCCTGTCTGCTTCCAGGGCTCTGTGAAACTGTGACTGTGTGATCTAGACTCTTAGAAATCAGTTAACTCCTGCTGCCCATCCTGAACCATTCTAATGCATATATCTATACCTATAAGCCAATTCCCCCAAAGCAAACTTTTAATTACCATTCTTAAGCCATCATCTACTTCACCCTCATACCTTCCAGTTTGGTGTCATCCATGAACTTACTGAGTGTGCAATCCATCCCATCTTCCAGATCGACAATGAAGATATTGAACAAAACAGGCCCCAGGACTGACCCCTGGGCCACTCCACTTGATATTGGCTGCCAGCTAGACACTGAGCCATTGATAACTATTCATTAAGCCTGACAATCCAACCAGCTTCCTATCCACCTTACAGTCCATTCATCCAACCCATACTTCTTCAGCTTGCTTGAAAGAATGCTTAGCAAGGCTTTTGATAGTATCTCCCACAGCATTATTCTGAGCAAGCTGAAGAAGTATGGGGATATATATGATGTCCACTGCTTTCCCTCATCCACAGAGCCAATTAGTTCATCATAGAAGGCAATCAGGTTGGTCAGGCATGACTTGCCTTTGGTGAATCCATGCTGACTGTTTCTAATCACCTTTTTCTACTCCAGGTACTTAGAAATGGATTTTTTAAGGACCTTCTCCGTGATTTTTCCAGGGACCGGGGTGAGGCTGACTGGTCTCTAGTTCCCTAGATCCTCCTCCTTGTCTTTCTTAAAGATGGGCACTATATTTGCCCTCTTCCAGTCATCCAGGACCTCCCCTAATCACCTTGAGTTTTCAAGCATAATGGCCAGTGGCTCTGCAATCACATCAGCCAACTCCCTTAGCACCCTCAGAGATATTGCATCTGGCCCCATGGACTTGTACACATCCAGCTTCTCCAAATAGTCCCTAACCTGTTCTTTCACCACTGGGGACTGCTGACCTCCTCCCCAAGCTGTGCTACCCGGTGCAGTAGTCTGGGAGCTGACCTTGTCTGTGAAGACTGAGGTGAAAAAGACACTGAGTACTTCAGCCTTTTCCTCATCATCTGTCACTAGGTTGTCTCCCCCCATTCAGTAAGGGACCCACACTTTCCTTGGCCTTCCTCTTGTTGCTAAAATACTTATAGAAACCCTTCTTGTTACTCTTCATAGAGTGCTGGTCCTCCAGATCTACTGAAGAGGACCAGAGGGAAGTATTAGGGGGACAGCAGTAAACAGTGGACAGCCTTGGAGGAGGGGCAGATTGCCACACTCACATGATAGTTGCATATGTATCTGTTTTGCACACATCATGCTGAGTGTCAGCAATACAGTTTAGGTTAAATGCAATCCTGACACAGATAGGGAGCATGATGTGTCTGAGTGGGAGGCAGGATGATGACTGGTGAGGTAAACTATTGGGAAGAAGGAGGTGTGGGCAAGGCTGGAGGCCAAGGATCAAGTGTTTATTCTAGCTCCAGTTGTTGAGCTAGATTGGCATATATAGCCACATTTCTTACTTTGAAAAATTCTTTGCAAAAAGAAAGTTGTTATTGACCTGTCTGTGGGATAATCCCTCAAAGAGTTAAACAGCTCCTAGGGAACAGTCCCTGACTTCCCAGTATGTTCAGATGATGTAGTACTTCTAATATTTTATCCTTTCCAGTTTGGTTTAATAGGAAAATTCACCTAAACTGGTCTTTGAAGCTCAAACACCACCCTAATGCCCTGCCAAAGAGTTGAATTAATTTACCTTTTGACCACTGAGTATTTTCTCCATGACTTCAAGGGAGCTTTGTAATGAGAAAAGAAAGCAAGATTTTAGCCTGTGTCGACTGCTATAGCTATACAGTATACCCATCTCCCAAATTTGTTTTCAGAGCTGGAAATTTTTTCTATATGTAGACTTGCAGAAGGATAGGCTCAACTTTACCCAGAACTTAAACACTCTCAAGCATATATAAATGGGCTTCAATGGAGGGATGTAGGTTGTAGCTGTGTTGGTCTAATGACATAGGCAGACAAGGTTCTTTGGATAAATCTGATATCTTTTATTAGACCAATTAAATAGTTGGAAATTTTTTTTTTAGCTTTTGGGTTTAAAATCCCTTTGTCAGGCTGTGGAAGCCTCTGCAGTTGGTGTGTGCTCTTTCTGGATGGAATGAATAGTAAAGAAGCCAGAGGCTGGTCCGCATGCAAGGCAGGCAGTCAGTGAAGATGTAAATTGAGGAGTTAGTGGGTGAGAGACATGCGGGAGGAGGGGGAAGATGGATGAATATAGCACAGAGATGGGCAATTATTTTGGGTGGAGGGCTGCTTACCAAGTTGTGGCAAGCTGTCAAGGGCCACATGGGTAGCCCCACCCCCTGGTCACCATCTTGAGACCAGAAGTGCTGCCCCTAACCACTGGAAGACCCTCCCCTTGTCCCTGGAAGTAGTCCTTTGGGGAAGAGGGTTTACCATCTTAGGGAAAAAAACCCAACAACTGTGCACCAGAATGAATACATAGCAGAAATCTATTAAAGGCAAGAGCACTCAATTATCTGTGGGGACACATTTCTCACAAGAAAACCAATCTCTCTCCAGTCTCTCAGTTCTAATCCTCAAAGGGAATTTACAAAACACTTTGCACAGACAAGCCTATGAACTTCACTTCATCAGCCTCCTAGGTACAAAAAAACATGGACTAAATTTAGACATTGGATTTATGACACCTTATAACCTCTGTGACATCTGACTCCCCAGGTACCTCTCCACTATTTAATTGCTACATTCATCCCCTTTTTCTCTCCCCTCCCCACCCCCCCCAAGCCTCTCTCTCACCCACTGACTCCTCAATTTACATTTTCACTGACTGGCTGTCTTGCATGCAGACCAGCCTCTGTCTTCTTTACTATTCCTTCCATCCAGGAAGAGCACACACCAACTGCAGAGATTTCCTCAACTTGACAAAGGGTTTTTAAATCTGAAAGATTGCTAAAAAAAAAATGTTTTTTTTCCCAACTATTTAGCTCTTCTACTAAAACATATCAGATTTACCCAAAGAACTGTGTATTCGATGGAGGGATACATTTCTGTCTTGAACTACTGCCTCTGGGCACATTAGTACTTTCTGGAAAATTCCTATCGAGGTCTCCAAGCTGCCCATGCATTTATAGATAGAGATACTGGTCTTCCTCAAATTATGTAAATGCTGGAAAGATGTATGGTTTAATAAAAATTAACAGCATACACAATGGTAAAACATTTTTTTCATGTAAAGGATGAGTTATAATTACCCCTGTGTAACAGGAATATCTACAACACATCCCTGCATAACAGAAGTATGGTAATCATTTTCTGCATTTCCATGATGCCTTTTATTTGAGCCATTTCAATAGTCACAATGTTCCTGTTAATAATACTAGCTATTATTAGCCTCACTCTTCTGTACCATTGTGAAATCAAGATAAAGTGACTCGTCAAGTTTACAGTCATTCAGGTTACAGCCTGGTGGTAATACTCAAGCTAGAGTTGGGGGAGGAGAGGAATATGATGCTATGTCTAGCTTCTTTTTCCTTATTTTCTTTTAACCAACAGCGTACAGTTATTTCACACTTCATTTCATGTTTGAACCATCCATATCGTTAGCTGTCTATATATATAGCATCTGTCGAGGAGGGTGAAATACAAGAAAAGCTACAGCAGCTAAGAACTTCTTGGTTGCAGTTTTAAAATATGCAAGGAAGTGATGGCTGATGACTAGAGCTAGTTGAAATTTTTCTGATGCAGTTCTTTTCCTGCTGAAAAATGCTGATTTGATGGAATGGATTTGTCCCTGTGGAATGTGTAGAATCCATTGAACTTGCCTAACAGTCCTCTGGCTTTGTGGGCTGTCTGACTCCTAGGGCTTCATGGACCGCCAGCTGGGCTCTCCTGCTCCATGAGTTGCCAAGTCACCCTGCTCCCTGGGATACAAGCCACCCAGATCCACTGACTGCCTACTCCCTGTGATCCTTGGCTTTAGGCTTCCCCAGATCCTTGCACAGCCAGGTCCCCTACTGACCAGCTCACAGGACTGCGTACTTGGCCAGCAGGAGGGTGGTCATTTAGTTAAGGCATCTGGCTCCCCAGCTGGCCAGGTTCTGAGTTACCAGGGCTACCAGTTGCTAGGGATGATGCTGTCTGGTTCCTTGGAGCCCAATGTCCATGGGCCCCCAACTCTTTTGTTTACTGGTTCCCCAGACCACCAATCTGTCAACAAACTAGCTGGGCAGATAGGGAACTGGCTAGTGATCCTGAGAGCTAGCCCAGAACTTTTCAGAAAAAACACTGTAATTCTTTTCGTAGATTTCATAGACATTAGGGCTGGAAGGGACCTCAGAAGATCATCGAGTCCAGCCCCTGTGCCAGGGGCACGAAGTCAGCAGGGTTCATAGGATCCCAGCAAGGTAAACATCCAATTGTCTCTTGAAGGTGTTCAAAGTAGGTGCTTGAACAACCTCTGGCGGCAACCTATTCCAAACCTTGGGGGCTCGGACAGTAAAGAAGTTCTTCCTTACGTCCAGCCTGAAACGGTCATGGAGGTGTTTGTGACCATTCGACCTTGCCACCCCTTGGCGTGCTTTCAAATGGATTATTTTTAAATCGACTTGGAAAGCGTTTAACTTCTGACTGGGAACTAAAGGGTTTGTTTGTTGTTTTTTGATATGAATCTTCCACTCACCTGAATGTGCTTCCTCTGGGTGAACTGCTTGTTTAATAGTATGTGGTTGACAAAGGGTGTCACTATATGTGAAAATGAGCAATAGCCAGCAATTATCAGATTAATGATTCATTGGTATTAATAAGTTTGAATCATACTTTGTGCCATTTTGGTATTTTTGCTCTATCCATTTCTATTACACTGGGGGAGACAGGGTACAGATAACGTATGGTGTAGACAGCACCATCTGCAGTTTGCTGTCTTATGCATCCGTGGTCCTATTGGTAGGAGGATAGGAACTTGATTCTTGAGTTCTCCATGAGGGAAGGCACCTTTGGAAATCGCTTGAAGTTTTCCATAGGAGCCCCACTGTTGCTAGCAACTCCAGACTCAGCCCATTCCCTCTAGGACTGGCAGGACCAAACTTGGTCCTGTATCGCCTGACTCTGAACAGTTTAGCAAACAAGTAGTTGAGGAAGCTAATATCACTGTGCTCCTGTTCCAAGCAGTCTGACTGACTCTCATGGTGTATTTGGAACAGACCTGGCTTACGTGTCTTGCACTGAGTTGCATCCTCTAGTCCTCTTTGCCTACCCCTTCCATGTTAACCCTTCAATCAAAGCTGTCAAACTTGGGGGCCTAAAGCAACATATCCAATTCCATAGTTAAGCACCTAAATAAATTGAGCTTCTTTTCAGAGCTGTTATGAGTTTTCATCAGCTTCCAGGAGTTAGTATACTGGGTTCTTGGATTTCAAGAGCTGCTATATTGATAGTTCAGCAGCTCCAGAAGTCTCAGAGCAGAATCAGAACAAAGATTTCAGAGGAGAGAAGTCAATACATGCGAAAAATTATGACATTTCTAACTAAATATGATTTTTTAGAATGTCAATTATGTGCCTAATAAGCTGCTGAGGTGTCTGAAATATTAAAAATGCCAACTGTGCCAAAAGTAATTAAGACACAGTGCGTTGATCACTCATGAATCCATCTGCCTAGCTTTTTAAATTCATTCATTCAATCAAATTTTAAGTGTTTTTTTTTCTTGTCTTTATGTGCTTTTAAACCATACTTGTATGATTATCTGGATAAAAGCAGTACTGGGAAGTAGTAGTATAATTTAATTAATTCATTTATTACAATATGTTTTTTAGCAAAAATATTATTTTTTACATATTTTTGCCAGTACTAAAGCACCAGTTTTTTAAATAATTGATTCATTTTATAGGGGGTTCCTAATAGTGTATCCTGTAATTCAGGCTATCAACAGAGTGCCTTTTCTTTCGAAAAGCTTTGGCAAAAAATCTTGTTTAAAGCTGAAATTCTGCATTCTTGGGCTCGGTCCAGGGGTGACATTTTCTTGGGTAGAATTCTTATATAATAAAGGGCTTATTCTATCTGTCTGTCTGCCTGTAACACTCTTGGTTAGTGAAACAACCAATCAGAGTGCAGAGAGTTGCTATTGTTGCCGGCACAAGGTCCCCGAGGGAGGCAACAATTGGGTTCGTTGTCCGGTGTGCGTCGCACCAAATAAACACACTGGGGGAGAAGCAGACAGAGTTTATTTGAGCTCAAGTAAAAGGCACAGGGAGACTGTATTGTCTCAAATCCTGCACACCTAACCCTGAAACAGCGAGATCTTTATACCCCGGTCAGTTTCACTGTCAGTGATTTTCCACCCGCTAGCCCCCCTTTTTCTCCCCTTTCCCTCATCCTCTCTCTCTCCGAGTGGTGCCCTTGCATTCCACAAATAACAGTTTTAGCTCGCCTGCTTTCCAGAAGGACAGGAGATTTGCAGGCGCCAGAGAAAGGGTTGCAAAGGTTGGGCAAGGGGGGGGCTTTGGCTCATCTGAGCCTGGAGCAGAAGGACTTCCTTGACACTCGTGGTCTTCCATCCCTCCGAGTTACCCAGGGTTATGCCCAGTGACACCAACACTATGATGGTGAGGATAAAGTTGGGGGGTGAGGCTGGCGCTGCTGGCCTGGCCCTCCCCCCCCCAACTCCATCCCTGCTGTCATGGTGGTGCTCAGCCACCTCTGAGGAGCAGGGCTGGTCGAGTGAGGGTGGGGGTGAGGCCAGAGGCACTGGAGGTGGCGGTGGCACAAGGTGCTGGCAGAGAAGGACAGAGGGGACAGCAGGGCAAGCTTCCCCCTCTCCCCACCATGGGGTGGTGGGTGGTGGGTGGTGGTGCTCCATCTTTGCCCCCCTCACCCCCACCCTCCCTCCTCTGTCATTCTTGACAGGCAATTGGCTAGTATTTGTATAAAACCCTATCTGGTGTTTTTGAGGTGAAGTTTGGATGTGCTTATTTTTAATTTTCCAGTGCATATTTCTTTGGCATTACCATTCCTATTAAAATAAAATAATTATTAGGATTTTTTTTGCTTGCGTGTATCTCAGAAACAGTTGAACTTTGACACTTTGAGTTCCTTTAATCCTCTTCCTGGTAGAACAGATTGAGTTATGGGCATTTAAAAATACAGTTTTGTATATGCACAGGAGTAAACTTCTTTTTGCTAGCACTGGATTCTGTGATACCAGTTTAAGAATTATGGGCACAGTCCTGCTGCAACACTGCCTAATGACATCAGGTCTTAGGTTACTGTTCCAGTAACTGGACAAAAATCCTTGTCTCGAGCTGAGATATGTTCACCATGGAATGTGAAATGGATGGAAAGGAGTCATCCTTGTGATCCTCTGTCCCTGGAGACTACTTCAATCCTGATATAAGTTGGAACAGCCCCTGAGAGTTTGCTTGACAAGACAAGAGTGCTTGATTTTGATGATCTTTGACCTTCCTCATGTATTGCCTACAGAACAGAACAAAACAGGTTATAAAAAGCTGTCTTTACTCCAGTGGTATTCAACCTCTGTTCCATGGGCAAAATCCAGCACACAGGGCTATTCACCTGGCCCGTGGGGCTTCTTACAGGTATGAAATTTGGCAGAAAGGGAGTAAAAGAAGCATTAATTGCTGTGGCTTCTAGAGCCACTGTTCCCCCACTGTCAAATTTCTGGATCTATAGGAAGGTCTATGGGATGAAGGATATGGCCCCATGTGCTGGATCATGCTAGTGGTTGGGTGTTACTTCATGGCTGGATCTGCACTGGGGATTGACTTTGTGCACCGACCCCATGCTGCCATGCTGGATCCAGCTGTGGACCACTTCTGGGGCTCTTACCTTGCATTTGGGGCTGGAAGGTTGAGCACTGTTGCTTTAGCCTGTTGTCCTAGAGCATGCCTTTCTTTCAGCAAGGTTGGGCCGGTTGAAGAACCTCAGATCTGGTCCCAGATACCCAGATGCAGACATTTTTCAGCATGACTATTTTCTCAGTAGGCAGGTATTAACACAGAAGAGATTCTATATTAAAATCTCTGTGAGTCCATAGAGCTCACGAGCTTCTCCCCAGGAAGGCTTCCTTTGGTAGAAGATATAATCATACAAAAACAAATCACAGGACTCTTAATTGCTACAAATAAGCTTATACACATCTCAAAGTCATTAACATCATTTAAATTGTTGTTAGTGTTCTTCCACAAATAGGTTGATGTCATAGGAAAGGATGAATGTGTTTGCTGGAAGAAAAGTCAAATTATGAACTAAAAGGAAGGCAAAGAAAAGTTAGGCTCAAACTGACTTGTGTAATCCTTCAGGCTTTGGAATAACCCACCTCCTGAGGGAAATGGTGAAGGCCATACTGCTTAAAACAAGGCAGGATGAACCACCAAAGAATGGATGGTGGCGATCAATTCTGAGCGGGCAGGAGTATAGACAGGAAGATCTAATTTTTTTCCATCTCCGACATAGTTTTCATATATCTATGAGCCTTGTCTCATTGGCTGTTTTGTATATACCTGATTGGATACTTCACAGATACCATTCAGTAATAAGTCATACCTCAAGTCCTGTTTTAACACCTGTGACTTACATGTGTCTGCTGCATTTTGCATAAGTGGCTTATAGCTCTGTTGTATTCATCTTGGGGTGGGTCACTCAGTAAGTTGGAGCACCTTCAACTGGCACTCCTACTTCCATGACAATACTTAACAATACTACTGCTTCCACGACCTTAACAATTGTTAAGCTTATGGATGTGGTCTGTCTGTCTCATTGTCATGGCTTCTCTGCTCATTTGGGCCTGGCTTTCTTCACTTCACATTTCACTGCAATCCTTTCAGTCAGTTGGGCCCAGATTCATAGTTTCTTATTTTCCCTGTGCAAGTGACAGCCTGCTCATAGGGGCTGTAGCTGGCTTTCCCAAGTCCACTGCATACTTTGTCCATAGTTCTCTTGATGATATTTCAAAGGAGATCTTTTCAGTACTGTAGAATCTGTGAGGATTGTTTCATTTTCCTATAATTTATTCACTGCTTTGATGCAAAGGCAGAATCTGGCTCTTTGAAATCAGCAGTTTCTGATTCCTGAACCCTCCTTGGGCCAGGTTCTAAGCTATCTCTTTAGATTCTCCTCAGACAAGCTCCCATTGAGTAAAACTTTTGTGTAAAAGGACTTTCAAATTTGACTCTTCAGGAGCTATGGCTCATTAAGGCCTTCAGGATTTGACTTCTAAATTTCAACAGAAAAACATTGATGCATGTGTCATACTTCCATAAACCAATTCTTCCTCTCAGGTGTATAGCTGAATGTAATATCTACCCAAACACAGGGGTATATGCTGAGATAAATGCACACTGATGCTGGTTGGAGATTTCTTGAATAAAATTTGAATTTAAAGTTCTTAGACACTGTCCCCTGTGAAAAATATATTGAAAAATAATTACTCAGTTTTTGAGATGGATCACCAAATTTTCTTTACTATTATAATATAAGGAAATCAGTCTTGAAACACATGCAGAATGTGTTTTGACATGCAGATTTAATGACATATTATAGAAAGGTAAGCTTGCAAGCCTAAAATGAAACCTGGCAATTGGCAAACAACTTCTTCCCACCTGAAATTCTTCTGGCAAGATCATAACAGGATTACACTTTGCACATACAGTTTCCCATTACCTAATCATGTTTTCTCATTGACAAAATATAGGTTAAAGAACAAGTGACAAATGCTTTTGTTTGCAATAGATTTTTGTGGGTGATATCTTTTTTTGGACCAACTTCATAGCTGGGAGGGACACAGACAGGCTTTTGGGTACCTTGTTAGATTTGCACAGAAAGTGGTGATTGTTTTGTTCTGGGAGAGCAAAACAAAGATATATAGAACTCTTTTTTTCTGAAAAAGCAGATTCATATCTAAAAAATTAGATAAGGTATTTGCCACTGAAGAGAGCTCCATCAGATTACTATTCAGCAGTACATAGTAAATTCACTGTTAATGGAGTTTGAAGGGATTGAACCTATTGACAAATGCAGGTATAAAAACACAAAATAGTTTTGGCCAAAAAGCAATGGCAATTGAGGGACTTTTCAAAATACCATGACAATTTAACATTTTTAAAATGTTCCCATTTTGGAATGTTTTATTTTGACACTTTAAAAATGCTATTTTTGATTTTTTTTCAAATGGCTTTTTGGGTTAGAAGTTTAAAAAATGAAAAAGGTTTTGGAAAGGGTTTATATAACCTTAAAATGAAACAAAACTTTTTGGTTTGGATTGTACCAAGATACTATTTTTATTTTTGTTTTGTTGAAATGTTAGAAATTGTTTGGGAGTGTTCCAATCTATTCTGCACCTTACGTGATATAAATTAAGTTCTGAATCCAGGTCCTTGCAGATAAGTATTCCACTAATGCAGTGATTCTCAACCAGGGTGCCTGGGCTTGAGATCCTTTCAAGGGTGCTGTGGCATGCCAGACAATGTTAGCACTGTGAGGTTTGCAAGCATGATTCACAAGATAAACCCAAAGATTTCAAATAGAAATCCATAGTTGTGATCTTTCTGAGTTCTTTGCAACAGAAAAAGTGCTGTATTATTTTTCTGTAGTCAAAAAAAGAGTGAAAACTTAAAGAGTTGGTGTTTTGTGAGGTGTGCTGTGAATCTCTATCCAGAGATGACTCGAGTCTAAAAAGTTTGAGAACCACTGCATTAACAAGCAGTCTTATTTCAGGGGCCATTAGCACAAAGGAATTACAAGCTTTCAGACACTTTTTAACTATCCTTCCAGCTTTGGGAGCATTCTTTCTAAATTAGGGTTAAGCCACATTAT
Source organism: Crocodylus porosus (assembly GCF_001723895.1). Classification (NCBI taxonomy): domain Eukaryota; kingdom Metazoa; phylum Chordata; order Crocodylia; family Crocodylidae; genus Crocodylus; species Crocodylus porosus. Next base: position 54,070,368 of record NW_017728947.1, on the reverse strand, counting down.
GAAGCAGCTTTGCTCTGCAGGTGCCATTGCCTCAATAAATAACATCCTTCATTACACAAGGATCTCAGTTTAGTACCTTTCATAAGTATGCTCTTAATAATATTTTAAAATTCATACTGGCAGCAAAGTAATCTCCCTGCTGTATGAGGTCAGCACCATTTTATTTCAGGACTCATGGTCAGGAACAGCAGAGCTGTCATTGTGGGTGGTGACTTGGTAGGGGCTGAAAAGTGACAGGTTGTATTAACTGGAGTATTGCAATAAGTAAAACGTAGCTCTCGTGTATTGGAAAAAGGATTGGGTTACTCCCCTCCTAGTCTTTATAGGTTCTTATATCACCCTCCTCATTAATATCTGTGTGCTCCTGAGTGTTACATGATTTGACTGACATTTCTTACGTTTGGTTTCTTTTTCTTTCCCCAGAATATTCATAATAGTGCTTGGAATATAGACAGAAAAAAAGAGCGATGCTTCTATATGACACCAAAATGTGCTTTCTTGATAGCCAAGAAATAAAGCAAGAGGTTGGATGTAAGGAGATATACAATACTAAGCCTTAGTGCCTTCTAACAGCTCTTTTCTCTTTCTGCTGCAGAAACACCCTTCATAAATCATAATCACAAATCTATTTTTATTTTATGAGCATCTAGAACACACTGATTTGCACCCAACACGATGTAATCATAAATGTTATGTAGAGGGCAGGGTAGACATTCAGAACTGGTGAGCTCCCTAGTAAGCAGCCTCCCTAATGCATTGTGCTTCTTTCTTTTGTTTGCTTTAGACATGGCTTTTTAATTTTGCCTGTTTTTTAATATAATTGATGCTCTTTGCCTTGCTTTCTGCACTCTGTACTTTTTCAGATCTATATTGAGGCCTGAAATCACCTCTTTGTTATCTGTCTTACCTTCCCTGTGCCAATGAAGAAATGTGCTTGATTCCTCCCATCATGCTTGTTGACAAGGGCTGATGCAGCACAAAATGTCTTATGTATTTTGGCCATCCTAATTTGCTAGAAAAAAAAAGGGCAATTGCCTCTGAAAATAGCCATTGCTCCTTTGCTTTGTTATTTTCTTTCTAATTCTATGACTAGTGGGCAGCTCTTTTATCTTTTACAGCTGCTCTTGAGATGGTGTATTCCCTTTGTTTTTCAATGAAGTCTGGGTCTCCTGGTTGTAGCTACTCTGTTTTTCACCTGCAGTTCTGTTTCTTAACACACACTTCACTTTTAATGGGTTAACTTGTCTCTGTCTTCTCTGCTTTTGTATTTCTTCCTCTTCCACCTGTGACTTTATCACTGCCTTTTCTCCTATGGCTTCTCAGTTCACTGTGGTAGACTTACCTGAACTAGTTTTAAACTGCCTCAGGTGCTGGGTGTATTAAAATAATCTATTCTGAATGCTGCAACACCACAGAGTGCAGTGTATGCAAACTGTTTTAGGATTATGCTGCTCTTCAGGTGGACTTTGCAGCCTATGCTCATCCTGGTGCTGTTGTGGCTGTACTGATACCAGTACCTGACCCCACTAGTTTAAAGCTAGCTTGAGTATGTCCACACAAGTGACTGTCACAGCAGGACTGTAGTTAGACAGGGCTGTCCAACAGGCAACTTGAGAGCTGCATGTAGTCCATGAGCTCTTAAAATATGGCCTCTTCCACTGCTGTGCAGCGGAGGGTAGGGAGGTAGCAGGCTGCCAGTGCGGGTCTCTGTGGCACTGGCATGGCTGGTGTGGTGGGGTGGATTCTGGGACAGCTGCCCCACAGCAATGCTGACTTTTGGCACATGCTGACACCATCTGCAGCCACCAGCCGCACCAAAGCTGGAGAGCCCTGGTGCAGATAAACCCTAAGAGACATGTCTGTACTGTATCCTCACAGCTTCAGGGATGTGCTGCAGCAGTTAATACTAAGGAAGTATTAATGTGCTTCCTTAGCGCTCATCTTGAAGCATCAGTATTGAAGACAATTAAAGGTGCTGCTTTAGTAGGAAATTCTTTAAAACTTTTGTATCAAAGCAAAATCAGATGTATCAGCTTTTCAAGGACACCCCCCAGACACATATATGGAAACATGAATGATGTTATATAACACTTTAATCAAAATGAAAATCCCCCAAAATGAAAATAGCTGCAACATTTGTGCTATTGAAGATGTTATTGGTGCACTCATAGACTGTTTTCTCCACATGGAGGAGTCAGAGGGTGGAGTTCAGAGTCTGAATAATTACTTATCCCTTGGGATGTGTCAGTATAAAGAAGAACAAGCTGTGAATGTTCCTCTCAGCCAACAGATCTGTTACTCAAGTGCTAGTTGGGATTTTGCAATCATCCTCCTCATCTTGTAAGTAATGGGGGACTCATCATATAAGGTAAGAAAATCTCAACTATCTTCGCTTCCTTAATGATGATCAGAGACCCTGTAGTAGGAGAGACTGTTAAGAGTTCTCATCTGGAAGCTCTTGTGTGGCTTGCACTTTGTCACTCAAGTTGCAGATTGAATCACTGCCGGTTGAATGTAGCACAGAGATTGTGTCTTTAAGGTAATGTCTGTAGCCTCCACAGTCCTCATGGACGTTCACCATGTTTGGACTTGAGTTTTCCTAATAGTAAGTGGCACTTTAAGTATCCATTGAGACACTTTTTATGACAAGTAAGCAGAATTGTTAACAGTCCAGGTTATTTTCCCATGTTTCAAAAGAGAGGGAGATGCAACAGATAGAGGGTATTTCCCTCTGACATGTTCTAACTAGAATGCTTCAGTGTGCCTCACTGTCACATGTATTAAACGTCCCATGTTCGAAATGGCCACAGGGACACTTCAACTACAACTCATTGAAAGAATATTAGTTAAAGCACCCCCGTGGCCATTTTGAAATTCAGGATGCTTAATACACATGGCTGTGAGGCATTTTAATTAAAGCAGTTCTTTGGGAACCAATCTAATTAAAACACACCCTCCCCACCCCCCCCCCCCCGCCCTCTTGAGCATGTCTATAGGCACCTGAGGAGAGAAGACTGAGGGGGGCTTGCGAACAATCTTTAAATACAAAAAAGGCTGTTATAAAGAGGATGGTGACCAACTATTCCCTGTGTCAGCAGGGGAAGGGAAAAGAAATAATAGGCCAAAATTGCAAAAATGAAAATTTATTTTAGATATGAGGAAGGTTTTTAAAAAAATTTGAGGGTGTTTAAGCACTGGAACACATCATGTAGAGATCCTGTGAAATATCTATCACTTCCAGTTTTTAAGTACAGGTTAGGCCAGCATTGTCTGGGATGGTTTAGTCAGAGATTGCCTACATAACCTTCATGCTAGAAACTGAGGTACCTACAGAGTTTAGGTACCTTCTATCAGGAGTTAGAACAGGCAGCCAGGCCTGGGCCGATTGACCAGCTGCGGTGTGTTAGGCCAGCCGTGACTGTACTCCCCCGGCTGAGGAGGCAGCAGGGCCCCTATTTAAGCCCACCAGAAGCAACAGTCTGTAGGTTGTTCAACAAACATGTCTTTGGGCTCTACATCTTGTTCCTGGACATTTTGCTCCTGGCCTCTGCCTTCCTGACCCTGGCTGCTGAGCTCAGTTTCTCCTTTGACTGTGTGATTCCAGTTCCAAAATCTCTGCTCCTGTCATTATGTCTGGCTGCCTATGTGCTGGTAGTGTTAATAGCTGTGGCATTAGATAGTAGCTAAGAGAGTGATTCAGGCCTACATTTTTTATTATGGCACCTAAAGGGGAAGTCAGGTGACTGAGTCCTGCCTAAACCACTTCACAAATTTATCCTTAAGCACCTTTTAGAAGTACAGTAAGTGAGGTTATTACCAATTGTCACAGATCATGTAGCCTTTCTTTCCATATAGAGAACTGTATTTGCTATGTTATGACTTATCTTGAAAGGCCTTTATTTTGTAAATGTACACCATATTAGATATTTATGTTAGAGGAGGTAAGTCGAGAAAGTGAACTTTGAATTTGGAATAAAAAATGGTGACATTTGTGATGAATCTTGGTTCTTGTGGGAGTCCATGTCCTAATCTTGGACCAGCTCTCAAACTAGTTCCTGCATATTTCCAGATCCAAAAAAGAGGACACCTGTCCACGTGGGGGGAGGGGGGTGACAGAATATGATCTTGGGGATGGGCAGTGACATGCTGGTGCCCTGCCCCTGCCCATTCTGTTGCCCCTCACCAACAAACCACATCCCCCCCATCCCTGCTGCTGCCCCTAACTCCGGACACACTGACCCCAGCACTGCCAGTACCCCTCACTCCCAAATGGCAGTACCCTGCCCCCCACCACTGACTTGTGTCCCTTACTCACAACCCACAGCCCCCTGCCAGTGCCTTGAATACCCAACTTGCAGTCATCCATCCCATCCCCCATGCTCCTCACTCCCAATCCACACTTGGCCTTGGTGGGTGTCCCTCACTCCAGACCTGCAGCTCCCTGCACCTCTCCCAGCCCTGCCGGTGCCCCTCACTCCCAACCCGCATCCCCTGGCCCCCCCCACCCAGCTGTGCTGGTACTCCTCACCCCTGACCTGCATCCCACCAGCAGCTCAGGCAGTGCCTCTCACCCCCGATCTGCAGCCCCTGCCCCTGTAAACCCTGCTGGTGCCCCTCACTCCCCACCCATGGCCTCCCTACCCAGTGATGCACCTTACCCCTGGCCATAGCTCCCTGCCCCCCAGCCCTGCTGGTGGCCCTCACTTCCAACCCATATCCCCTGCCCCCAGCCCTGCTGCCCAACCCATGTTGCTCTCTCCATCCTTTCCTTCTCCTGGCTATTTTTTGCTGTTCCTGTGCTCTACTGCAAGGTGATTGGCTGTTGGGGTCAGGACAGCCAATCACCTTGCCCGCTGCTTCCAGTTGCAAGCAGCTAGCCTGAGAGGGCAGAGGAACAGCAAAAAACCCAGACATTTTGCTCTTATTTAAACAACCCACCCAGATGCAGCATAGGGGACCAAAAAAGAGGACTTGTCCGGGAAAACCGGGACGTATGGTAACCCTATCCTGCACAAATGAGCTCTACACCTGAGCTAGAGGGTTCTGTTGTACCTGAGTAGTGGAGTTCACTCTGCTCTTCATCCCAGGGTCTTCAATTATCTTTTAGATGTCAGGCCTGGGCCATTAAACAACCTGAAGAAAAGAACTGTGACCTTAAACTTGACTCAAAATTGAGACATACAAGTAAGGATGAGTAGTCTCTAGCATAGCCCTGGATTTGGCCCAAATGAAAGGATAGGTAGAGCTTTATATTTTGGCACATGAAGCTACCCTTGACATTTCATATTTTTTCATATAATTACTTGATTGATACCTGTCATTGTACTCTCTGATCCAAGGGGGAGGGGTGGGGGTGGATTTTAGGTTCGCATGAACAAACAGGAGTTTACAATAGTTAAGGGAAGAGGTGACAAACAAGACTTCTTGCAGTGCCAGTTCAGTTCCTGGATTTTGTTCCATCCAAACAATACAGAATGAACTACGCGTCCAACTCAGAAAACACCTTTACAGGAATAGCAATTGGAACATACTGATGCAAGCTGTATGTTTACTTAGGGACCTTTACCACCTTGATAACATAATCTTACCCTTCTATGAAGAAAGAAGACCAAACTCTTCCTCCTTAGGTTGACACTAGATATGAGGAAATAATTTACTCTAAGAGTACCTGGGAATTGGTGAGCAATGTCGATTTCCAACTTATTAAACGATATGCAGCTTGATGAAACTGGGGAAAGTGCCATGACACCTGTTTATCAATTTAGATTTGTAGTACATTTATTGTACAAATATTGTACAGGTCCCAGAGTCTTGTCTTAAGAAAGGAGGATGTTGTGGGTCTCAACATGAATAAAAAGATATCCATTGAGCAGGTGATATTTTGACTCTTGTATTGCATGCAATACTTATTACCTCTTTGGCTCCTATGCATTGCTAGAATGGGTTCAGTACTGGAAGTAAGTAATTAACAAAAAGAAACCCCCTGAGATTAGGCAATGTGTTATGAACTACTGCACAAATGTATTTATGTAGAATGCAGAATTCTATACCTAGATAAGTCAATATAAATTGTCATGCAAAATTAGAGGTTGTGTTTTTCCATGGTCATTTGTTGTGCTTAGCATTTCTGTATATGAATGTGAGACGTGTTTGCAAATCAGAGGGGAACAGTTGTTATTTACAAAGGTGGTCTATTTCTCCAGTGAAGGCAACACCTGAGAGGAAAATTCAGTTCATATTGTGCAACAAGTATAGTCAATTATATATTATACATATAGTGCAAGAGTTAGAGTTGAGTATGTAACATGTTTAATTAGCATATTAATTAAAACTATTTAGCTGTATGGTTGGCATGAAATCCTGTATTTCCTGTTAATGAAATCTGCCAGAAGTGCTGACTGTATAATACAGTAAGTGTTTCTACGCTAAGTAAGTATTTGCAGGGAAGATTCATGTCAAACTGTTGCAATCTAATGAGAGGAACGCTTGAGGGAAATTTGGAATTTCCACTTTGTGGCAAAGCTAAACATATTGAAATTTGCTTTCACCCTGAACTGGAATAAAACATACTTGGGTAACAGACAACTGTGAGAGAGGCAGCCTGCATTCACAGGAAAAAATGCCTTGATCAGTCAAAATGGCAAAAAGCTATGACAAGGGTCCTGGGGTTTTATAGGGTAAGAAATGAATGATTCCAAGGGCTTGTTTATACAGCAAAATTAATCTGAGTTAATTAAAGGTGTGATTAATGAATCCAAGGGCATTCAGTTTGTACAGACAACTGTTATTAGCAGAGTCATTTGCATGCCTCAAAGAAGACATAGTGAACTGGGTCCACCTTAAGGCATGCTAATTGTGTGTAGATGAAACAAGAGACATGCATGCACAACACTTAAAAGTGGTCTTAATGATTTTGCACCATTTTAATGGTGTCAATATTGGCATGTCTTGGCAGTGTATTGCACGTTAATTCCAGTTGCTGTAGGAAATTTGGTGGCGTAATGAACCTTAAATGACTTGGAGCGCAGCAACCTAAAACTCCTTCGAGGACTTTTAGTTTGCTGCCCCTACAGCCACAGAGTGAAGCCCCGGGGTCCGTGCAGCTCTGAGGCTTTGCAGGAAGCCCTGCAAGCAGCCTGGCAGCAGCCTGGGAAAGCAGGCTCTGCCCAAGAAAAGCGGTGAGCCTGATCTTTCTCCCCCAACCTCCCCCCCGCCCTCTGGAGCCTACCTGCCTGCCTAAGCTGCATGGGAGCCTGGTGCTTCCCTCCATGGCTGTGGTGCCCCGCAGGACTGCCGGAGCTGGGTGCTTAAGGGTGGGTGTAGCTTGTGGGGGGGGGCTGCCACTGCCTCAGAGGGAAGTACCAGTCCCCCCTACTGCAGCTCAGGGACCGCTCCGCCCACTGGCAGCTCGTCCTCCCCTCCCCACCGCCAGAGAGGCAGGTAAGTCAGTGGGGTGTGTGCACAACAAAGAGGTTTAATCAGCCCTAAATTGCAGTGTTTTTTTTTAAAACCCATCACTTCAATTTAGGGCATGTGTTTCATCTACACACACCTAGTGTGTGTAGATGAAACACCCTGTTTTGTCCACACACACCTGGACCCAGTTCCTAGAACCTAGCGAAGTACTTTCGTAATACAGTGTCAAGACAAGACCAGAAGCCTGTATTAGGTGCCCAGAAATCATTATGAGATCCAGTGTAAATACCTAACTGGAACTCATGCTGATAGCTGCATGCTGTTTGTCCTGATATTATGCTAGCCCCATTTCTGACCCAACATGGGTCTGTAGTACAAAGCTGTCAGCGGACTTTCAGTGCAGTCATATTCCACAGTCACAAATGCACCCAGGAGATCTGAAGGGGCAGGGGCTGTAAGATGACTGCAAATGTTGTTCCTGATTGGAAGCTGGGCCTATACTTCCTTCGTCCATGTGCCTCCATTCACCTAAACAGCCTGTCATAGGCATCATTTATTCCCATTAGTATACAGTTTCTTCATTTCTAAATGAACTGGGTAATAAGGAAACCATTTGAAAGAAAGTGGGGTCTCTGGTGGGTTATAAATAGCTTTCCACTCTAAAAGTTGACAACAGAAAACCAGCAAAGGGAGAGGCCTTTTCCCTTACTCTTTTTTGAAATATGCTTATTTTCCATATTTTATGTTGATGACATGCATTTTACTTGGTTTCTCTGCAGACAAAAAGCTCTTCCAACTGCCTGCTTTCTGTAGGAGTCATACGAGCCAGGAACATTACATCAAGGGACCTAGGTGAGTTGTAGTCTTCCTTCTGTCTTCTCCATAGTTTATGGATTGTGAGCAACACGTAAATGTAGTGTAATGAAGTAACAGACCTGGATTTTTGTTGGGTGCCCTGAAGCACCTGAAATATTAGCAGAGTAGAGGGAGTAGTTGGAATCTATTTAGTGGGACAGCAAACTACCGTCTAAGTTTCCTTGTGATTGTATTAGATGAAAAATGTAAAGCAGCAAAGCACGACATTGCGCTTGGTTAATCAGCTTGGAGTAGTTTCTGATTTTCACATGTCTATAAATTAAATCATAGATTGGAGTCACACCAGACAGCTGGGGTGCTACAAATATGCTATCAAAGGTTTTCATTGCCTACCATGAGCAGTCAGAGTGCCTCAGATAGCCTCACTGCACAGCACGGTGCCACATGGAGATACTTTTTAAACCTAGCTTAAGTAATGGAAGCAGAATAGTATGGCCAGCATGGAATTGTGTCCAGGCTCATTTACTCTTGTGAGATGGCATTTTGTGATACAGGCATATCCTAGGAGTGTATCTCGGGGTAAACTAGACAATTCTGAGCATTGCAAACTCCTCTATATTTTGGGGTCTTTGTAGTGCCAGATTCTCAGCTACACAGAATGACTGATTTGTCCTTGATAAGAAAAAGTGACCTGCAGGGCCAGCCCTAGGCATATGCTGAATCCACAGCTAAAATGGACCTCTCTTGCAACCCTTTTTTTTTATTCGCATTTCCTCCATTTCTTTCCTCAGCAGTGACCCCTTTGGAAATATGTACTCTGGGACACTTGTTGTTGCCCATTTGTAGAGATCTTTTATAGCAATCTCAGTAAGACAAACACCTTAAGACCCCTTTTCCACATGCTTCGAACTCCTCTCCTGCATCTAATGAAAGCATCGTTGATTTGTCCAGCTAAACAAGACAGTCCACTGCAGGTGAGGTATAGAATACATTTCTCTTCACAGAGATGAGCAGGATCACCTGCTAGTTGACCATAAGAGTGACCAGCAATGTGTATCACTGAGTTGCCCTTTATGTCTCGGAAATTTTCTAGTCAATCTCTTGAGCAAAAAGTCAGCTGAGTGATTCAACTCAGGGGTGATGCATAGGGGGTGCATGCAGGTGCATGTGCACCCCCTGCGCGTGGCAGCGCACCCCCGAGCGTGGCAGCGCTCGCCCCTCCTGCTGCTGACAGCACTGGCAGCATCTGCGGGAGCTCCCCGACTTACCGCCACTGCGTTCCCACTGCTCCCGCTACCACCACTGCACTCCTGCCACTGCTGCGCCCCCACAGCCGCCAGGAGCACACGCTGTTAATGATTCAAATATAAGCATGCATAGATCTCCAGATTTACATGGTAACATTTAAAAATATTTCAAAACCACTGTTGTAGTATAAAGTTTGTACCTGGAAAGAGACTTACCTTGTGGGCCAGATTGTCCAACAAGTGTCTAATGCAGATGTGTATTAGTCATGTCATTGTTTTCAGTAGAGCATTAGTAACGTGAGCAGTAATGTACAGTTCTGTACCATCAGCAATTCCTGCCTTCAAAAGAAATTCTACTCTGTCAAAAGGACAGCTCTTCCTCCCTGCCCTAAGGCTGCTGAGTGTTGCCATTTGCTTCTGAGGCTGAAACAAGTCTGAAGTATTGATATACACTATTGCTATATCATGTCTTTTTCTGCTTCAGCGACTGCTTCTGATTGCTACGTGAGCCTGTGGCTGCCAACAGCTTCAAATGGAAAGTTCCAGACCCAAACCATTGAGAACTCCAATGACCCCGTCTGGAATGAGACTTTCTACTTCAGGATCCAGACTGAAGTCAAGGTGGTTAAGAAAATGAGAATTCATTCTCCTGAAAAGCCCAGAGGCTTCATTTCTAGTTCTGGAGATCAAATGTGCTAAACAAATTAGGGAAATACTTGCGAGACAGAACTTGCTGTGGATCATGTAAAAGAAAGTAGCAGAGAGGAGTGGCTTTCTTAGGACCATCTTTGTTTTGGAAAAATTGAAGGTATAGGTTTCTGGACTAGGGACAAGGAGCATTGGGAGTGAGAGCATCTTCTCCAGATCAGCATATTTAGAATTCTACAAAACATAATTTCAAAGACCATCATTCACAGTATCCCATCCAGATTCTTGGAATTAAATTTAATTAATACCCGAGGGCCAAATCCTCATTAGTAAACAAAAAGCCTAATCTTAAGGATAATAAAAATGCTTAAAAGGCAAAAAGTGATACAGGACACCTGTGCTGCAGCAGACCCAAAAATGTTCAAGGTGTGTACAGAAGTGCTCTGTGCACATCTTACAGCGCTATGGTTTACAGCATGTTTATAGCACTATAAAGCCTCCTGGGGCTTCTCCACTGGTCAGAAATTAGACCAGCGTACAGAAGTTATTTCAAGTGCTGCAGGCTGCTGAAGTGCTGTAAAATAGAGTGCTTCAAATGTAATACCTCATTGAACAAGGGGTAATTTAAAGCACTGTACACATTTTTAAAGTGCTGTAAAGCTGTGCATCTCTGTTAAGTCATGGCAATAAAATACTTTAAATAGCAAAAAAGAAAAACAACTTCTGTATACACCCTTAGAGCTTAGGTTCACTCAGTACCTGCCTTTTGAATGATAACGATTCCTAAGGACCTGGCTCTTATCCAAAATTCACTCAAATCTATTAGGGTGCCAGACAACACCTAGGTTTCACCAGTCTCTCCAGTGGCCCCAAGTCTTTTAGGTGCCCTCAGGACACACCTAACCCACACTGACAGCATTGGGTTCCTGTAGACGTTCAGGGATGCTGCTCTGACACGCTATAATTACAGTACATTGAAGCAGACTCAACAGAGTCTGCTGGAGCATGCTAATTAGCCTTGGCATCTTGTGTATTCAGCATTCCTGTGCTTCAAAATGACAGCAGGAGTGCTTTAACTAAAGCTTGTCAAACAAACTTTAGTTAAAGCGCCCCCCACTGCCATTTTGAAGCAGGGGATGCTGAGTGCATGAGATGCTGCGGGCACTTTCATTAGAACGGCTCTTGGAGCCTCTCTAATTAAAGCGCCACCTCCCACCCCCAGCGCATGTCTAAAAATGCCCATTGATATCAGTGCAAAGTGTTGTAGTTAGTTAGTTATTTGTACACACAGCTGAAGGAGGAGGCTATTGGGATGGTGCCTCCACTGCTCATCTTTCTTATAAGAGCTTAGTGGAAATGCACTGGTCTAGGAAGTAGAAGACTTGGGGTTTAGGTCTCTCTGAGCCTGAGGGGATTATTACTTTCAACTCTCACTTTCCAGCAGGCCCTAACCACTAGGTTACAGGATAGTCTGGTTTGAAGTATGCTCTATCTTCCTGTTGAAGCTGAGCCACTGTACAGCCAAAGGTGCCAGAGTCCAGAGGCCAGACAGAAAGCAAGCAAGAAGGAGCCTAACACAGTAACCTAGTGATAACGGCAATAACCTGTGAGGATGGACACCTGAGTTTTGGTCCTTGTTTCCCAGCACTATTTATGTTCTTTTAGTAGAGGTACTTATGGGGCCAATATGGATTTTGCCCTGAATCCCACATTGCTAGATGTGTGCATGAATGTTGTTTCCTTTATCCTTCCTTTATCTCCACAGTGATACAGGAATTTGCAGCAGAAATGAGCTAATGTTTTGTGGCTCTTAAAGAGAACAGACTTGTGACGTACCTCTTCTTTTATTCCCAGAATATCTTAGAACTGACTATCTTTGATAAGGACCTGGTCACCAAAGATGACATCCAGTTCACTGTTCTCTTTGATGTTGCTAACGTGAGGCCCGGAGTGGTAGCCCATGAAACATTCTCTTTGAAATCAGAGGTAAGGACTGAAATTTCAGGAAGACTTGAAGAGTCTATTACAGCCCCCATCTACATCGTGTATTAACTGGATGTTGTGTTTGCATGGGGAGACATTAAATGCTAGTTAGCAGTGACACGCATAAACTCTTCTTGTATCTTCAGGAGAAAAAAATTACTCTCTCAGGTAGACCACCACCTGTGTGAGAAGCAAAAATGCATTGATACCCTGCCATCACTGAGGTCTGCAGTGAGTGCTATTCATCTTACGTGTTCCAGATGAATAGCTTTACCTCCTTCAGCTTAAATTTACTCTCACCTTGCTCAAATACTGCCTGCTAGAAAGGGAAAATGCTTGATGAAAAACATGAACAAAGCTCATGCATTTCCTAAGTTAAATTGTCATTTTATGTAAGTTCCCTTTCTCAGGTTCCAAAGCTTACCCCCATTTCATTCTCGTTTTCATTGACCACCAACAAAGGGGAATTTATTTTGATAAAATCCCATCAAGGGGCTGGTGGGAAAAATTATCCAGAAAGAAAAGCTAGGATAGTTCTACACTGAACAGAATGGTTACAAATGATTAATATTTATTGTCCCTTTCTTTTTTTCAGAAACAGAAATCTTTTCAGAAATGGGAGTCTTTGGAAGTAGAATTTAAGATGGAAAAAATGTGAGTAAAATGCAAAAGTGATGTGTGGGTATGGATCTGGTAAGATGGTAATAACAAATATGGATCAACATGAATGTGCTGTCTTGAAATGTGAATGTGGTGTCTTGAAATTTATCTGCTTTTGGCAAGTGGAGATTTGGGACTGCTGCTTTTCTTCTTCAGTTGTTTTGAATTCACCTCCATCTCCCAACATGCCTCCATTCCATTGATCTGGTTCACATAGCTGTTGCCCCCTCTGTGACAACTAAGATCTGATCCCTAAACATTTTAAAATTGGAAGGGCCAGATAACTTGCATGTGAGAGCATTGCAAAGGAACTCCGTGAGCCACCAGTGTTCATTTTTTTTTTTTACAAATCTTGAAATACTGGGGAATTCCCCAAAATAACTTACATTGTACCAATATTAAAAAGGATAAATAGAATCATGAATAGGCCAATATGGGAAGCAATCAGTGGAGAGTAAAAGGTGATAGTTAAATTAATGTTGCTAATATAATTTTATCCAAAAACAGTCTCCTTGAATAAACTTGATGTCAGTTTTGGTGAGAACACAAATTTAGTTGCTAAAGGTAGGTCTTTTGACATGATCATTAGGGTTCTGTAAGTCATTTGACTTAGTGTCAGATGACATTCAAATAAAAAACTGCGACATGCAAAAACTGGTTAAGCTGCTATGGGAATTTATCAATTGATGCAGAAGTTTCAGTGGAGTTCTGCTTGGATATGTTCTTGACCTAGTGCTATACAATATCTTTGACAGCGATCTGGATGAAAATATAAAATCACTGCTAATGGGACTTCATAAATTAGGATTCTCAAAATACAGGTTTTGACAATAATATATTAACATGGAAAACAGTTTGCTTTTAACTATATGCTTGCAAGCCCTCATTTAAAAAATATACTTAAATTCAATACATTTTTATGTTTAAAACATTTTTTTTTGGTTCTATTTTTCCAGTCCTGGGCCTCCTGAAAGCCTCAGTACAAATGGTGTCCTTGTGGTAAGGTTCAAATTTGAGTTTTTCCTTTATTTCTTCATTATTTTTTTCTTTCTTTAAATTATTTCATTCCTTCATGCCCAAAACTGAGCCAAATCCAAATCCATCCATATACAGCCAACATGATAAATAGGAACACAGGCCTAAAATAAAGAAGACAGGGCACATCTACACATGATGCTACATCGTGGTGGCATCCATGGGTGTCTACATGTGACCAGCAGCTACTTTGCCATAGCAGCATGCTCCACTACGTTAGCGTGCCAGTATGGCTAAGTAGCTGCTAAAAATAGCCATGCACTGTGCATACAGCACAATATGGGTGGTTACTGTGCTGTGCTTTAGTACTTTTGGGAGTACTAAAGCATGGTGCAGTAACAACATTGCCATAGGGAAAAGGGTGGACATGCCTACAGTCTAGGAGTGGAGGGATTTCAGCATTGCATTCTCTATGCAATAACAAACTTCTGGATCCCTCCTGCAGGTGATATCCTGTCCTCACTGACAGTGATGTCAAATCTACCTTTCATACATTATAGAAAGAATTCATCGGCTAATTCTTCTTCCTTCAAACCTTTAGAAGCACTTTAATTTGGTTTCTTAGTGATTATCCATTCTTTCACTGATTGTCTTTCTCAGTCTCGTGAAATGTGCTGCTTGGAAGTTCAGGTGGAGAAGGAGGAGAATAAAAGGTATTTGAAAGGTAAGTCCATTTCCTAGCTTAAGGGAGCAGGCAGCCAAATCTACTGTATTCATAGCCTGCCAATTCCAGCTAGAGGCACTTTAATTCACAGTGAAGACTGTCTCTATTTGAATGACAATAAAGTAGGGTTCACTGAAAATCCCAGAACTGTCCTTTTCAGCATTTCTCCTTTTCCAGTTTTATAGATTTCATAGATTTCATAGACATTAGGGCTGGAAGGGACCTCGGGAGATCATCGAGTCCAGCCCCCTGCCCAAAGGGCAGGAAGTCAG
>NW_017728947.1:54039075-54055616 GCF_001723895.1 Crocodylus porosus | reverse complement strand
TTGTCAGGGCCAGCTGACTTGAAGGTATCCAGCTTCTCAAGGTGTTCCTTCACGAGGTCAGCATTGATGGAGGGTAGGGGATTCCCCTCACCCAGATTTCCCTGTCCCATAGCAGGCAGGGGCATCCCGTGTGACTGATGAAATATAGAATCAAAGGGGCTGGAAGGAGGTAATCTAGTGCATTTCCCTGCTCAAGGCATGATCATCCGCGACTAAAACCATCCTAGACAAGTATTTGTCTAATCCATTTTTTAAAACTACAAAGGTTAGAGATTCCAATCTCTCTGGGTAGTCTGTTCCAATGCTTAACCACCCTCAGAATGAGAAACTTCTTCCTAATAGCTATCCTAAATTACCCTTGCTGCAACTTAAGGCCATTGTTCCTTGTCCTGTCCTCTGTTTCCACAGAGAATAGTCTATCATGATTCCCTGTATACACTAAGGTATTTAAAGACTGTGATCAAATTCCCCTTCCTTCTTCTCTTCTCCAGACTAAATAATCCCAGTTCTTTCAGCCTTTCCTAATACAGTCATGTTTCCTAGACCTCTAATCTATTTTGTTTCTCTCTACTGGACTCTCTTTAATTTGTCCATGTCTTTCTTGAAGTGTGGGGCCCACAACTGGGTACAGTACTCCCAGTGAGGCCTCACCAGTGCCAGATAGAGCAGAAGAATCAGTTTCCTTGACTTGCAAATCACACACCTGTAAACACAGCTCAGTATGCTATTGGCTTTTTTTTTTTGCAGGATGAGCACATTGTTTTACCTGTTAACAGTGTCCTTTTTCCTTAAAGCTATCATGTTGGCACCCATCTTTGTTGGGTGAGCAAAAATGTGATAGGATGCTCATGTTGGGAGTGCTCAAGTGTACAGTGGGAAAGCAAGAAAAAGAAATTCAAGATACATTGGCATAAGAATACCTGCTGGTGAACACTTCTCTGGTTGCCTGTGTCTTGAGAGACCTGTCAACATGGCAGCACATGGTGTGTTGTGAAGCATGTAGACCACACAGAAGGAAGTTAGTTTACTTTGTTGGATGTTTTACCTGAATAATGGTAATGTTCTTCATGCAAATCCATTTCTTCTAGAGAATAAAAATGTAGTGCTTACGGTGCATGCGTCATATGAAGGAACACAGAAAACCACCACAGATGTAGATACTTTCCACTTCCACTGCATAAAGCGTTGGGAGCCCATACTAAAAGCCAGACTCCAGGTAATAGCCACAATTCCTTCTCACGTATCTATCACTCTTATTAATTTACATTGAAACAACGCTGTTTATATTTTCAAACACTTTTAAATGTTTGTTGTATCTAGATAAAACAATTAATTATTATATTCCCCAGAAAATTTCAGATAAGGAAAAAAAGGAAGACAATTCACGTGACTCGTTAACAGTCCCACTGAAGTTACTTCCTGTTGGACAGAAAATGACAGTTGGCATGCTCTTAGAAGATGTAAGTGTTTCATGATTTACAATGACTTTAACTAAGGTGAGCATAGATAAAGTGCAGCTTAATTTACATAGTAGAATGACTATTAGATACTATGACCATCAAAAATCTTTTAGCATTTGAGTTTGTCTGAAATTTTCCATTGGAGTAGCTTTTGCAAATTTGACATTTTCTATGGGAAAATTTCAATTTTCAGACAAATGTTTTCTTGCAGGGAGAAAGTGATCTTGCTAAGAGTCTTCTCAGCAGAGCACAGAGAAGCTGAAAAAACTTCCCTTTGTTTTGTCCAAAATGGAATTTTCTGAAACTTCTTCTCATGCAAACCTTTGTGGCTTGGACTTTCTATCCTGATTCAGTTTTTCCAGCCAGCTCTGCTTCTTTCATCTTTGGCTTTTATGAAGATGTTTTCTGGCTGTCAATACATCTTATCAGTCTTCTGGCTGCCAGTGCTGAAATTCTTAATAGCAGGTTTTATCTCTTCATTTTCTGCCGGTTGGGTGGGGTGGGAAGAAAACTGGAATACAGCAGTTAAATTATCAGCGTCTTGCAGATGCTTGAAGAGTATTTTGTCTTTAGTGAGATTTATTGATCTCAACATTCAGCACTGGGACACTAAAGGCATGTCCATGCCACTTCCATGTCACTCCCAGGGCTGCAGCTGAGGAGCATGTTTTGTCCACTCGCTTCTGCTCACCACCCACCCAACCCCAGGAAAGAGAAAGTTGCAGCTACCCTGCCTGAGCTAAATAAAAAAATCAAGCTATATATATATATCAAGCTAAATGATATATATAGCAAGCTTTCATGAGCTGTAGTTTGCTTCTTCAGATGCTGACCTCATCAGGCATATCTATCTACTTTGGTTAGTCTACAAGGTGCAAGTCTATATCCATATCTATATCTATCTATAGATACATAGATATCTTACAGGCTTTCATAGTTTCATAGTAGCTAGGGTCAGGAGGGACCTGAACAGATCATCTAGCCTGACCCCCTGCCACAGGCAGGAATGAATGCTGCGTTCACAAGACCCCAGACAGGTGATCGTACATCCTCCTCTTGAATTTGCCCAAGGTAGGGGCGAGGACCACTTCCCTGGGAAGTTGGTTCCAGATTTTGGCCACCCTAACTGTAAAATATTGCCTCTTGATCTCGAACCTAAACCTATTCTCCATTAGCTTATTACCATTGTTCCTTGTCACCCCAGGTGGTGCTAGGGAGAAAAGGGCTCTCCCTATTTGCTGTTGATCTCTCCTGATGAGTTTGTAGGCAGCCACCAGGTCCCCCCTCATTCTCCTCTTGCTGAGGCTGAACAGGTTCAGGTCCTTCAGTCTCTGCTTGTAGGGCCTGTCCCACTGCCTTCTCACCAAGTGGGTGGCCCTCCTCTGAACCCTAAGCTATAGCTCACTTCATATGTATTTATTTTGATTAGTGTACACACACACACACACACACACACACACACACACATGCACCCGCACAAACACTTTGCTTAGTCTACAACATGTAAATCTACCTTGCCTTCTACTACACTAGGGAGAGCTGAAAGATAGCTTATCCAGTCATCTCTTAATCTGCTAACAGCTACCATTCTCTTTTTTCCAGCCCTCACAGAAGGCTGATGGTAAACATAGGGAGGGTAGAAGTTAATCGTTACTAGTTTTTCTGCCAGGGAGAAGAGAAAATTGTTATTTTTTCTTACCTTTTCTGGATCCCCCTCCTCCTAAAACCCTCATTTTTTGCCTCTTTGATAGCTCTTGGGCTCTCTATTTTTATCTTTAGCAACCTTTTGGAGGGACCTGGTAATTTATTTCTCCTCTTTTCCAGTGTTAGAAAACTGGTAGGACCCCTTCCTTCCTTGAGGACCATGTGCCTTGGTTTACGAGGAAATGTGGTACTGTGACCCAGGTAGACTTTCTGCTTCATCAGCCCATTTGGGGATCCATAGTGAGGATCCTTATTTGCTGTCCTTTCACTGTCCCTGTCCAAAAACAGAGCTAGGAAAGAGGGAAGTCACTCACACCAGAAAGCACTTGGAGTGAGGGGCAGAAAAATGACTTGCCTCTGAGAAGCACCGTTGCTCATTTCTTAACTGTCTGAATCATACTGAAATTATTTGCTTTCAGAAGACAGAGCTGAAGTTGCATCTGCAAGTGAATGACTGGTAAGAAGATGTACTTTCTCTACAAAATGTTTTGTTGCTTTTTTGGAATGGCTAATTCTAAAGCACGATATTCTTGATCTCGTTCTAAATCATACACACACCGCGACTAGAATCTGCCGTTACGTAAGAGCCATCAAAATATTACTATACATATTTGAGGTAAATTATAACAAATTTAGCTTCATGATGCTAACATTTAGAAAAGGCAGTTTCAAACAATGAGGAGGCATCTAGTCAAAAGGGAAGCTATGAAACTCCTTAGATTCCTCATGGAGGATACCTAACGTAACAGTTACAAAAACAGGAATGTAAGGGAGGGAGGTGGATATGATTGAAATGTCAAGATTCAAGAGTTTATTTGAGTCAAAGAGGTGCTCTTCAGAAAATAGCAATTGAGTGCCAGTGAAGTCAGTAAAAAGGACCATAAATTAGAGCAGCTGAAATGTTAGTGTGTATAAATAATTTAAAAAGTACAAAAAATATAACACCGTTATACAGAGCAATGGTACAACCTCACATGGAATGCTGTTTTATGTTCTGGTCACCCTATCTCAGAAAAGGCATGTCACAGATGAAATAGAAGAGATTTAGCTGACAAAAATAATTAAAGATGTGAACATACTTTTATCTTTCCACTTTACCTGTCCTCAGCAGACACTGGACTTTCTGTTGAGAAAAATGGCAAGGTTCCTAAGACCAAGCAGAAACAGTAAGCTGTTTATGAAGAAACATGTTCAGTTGTTTACTCCAAAGATGTGGGTCTGGGTTTGCCTCTGTAAACTGCAAGGGTGAATCATGATTCTTTATGGAGTTTGACAAACCACAGCTGATGAAACTAAATTCATATCAATTCTGAAGGTTGACACTGTGCCTGTGTGATTGCATGTCCTTTTGTATGTTCCAGCTCAGAAAATCTGGATGTGCGGTTAGGGTATGATCTTTGTGCCGATGAGCAAGAATTCCTGCACAAAAGAAAGAAGGTGGTTGCTAATGCCCTGAAAAAGGTTCTCCAGCTGAAGGAAGATCTACATGAGCATGAGGTCTGAACAAGTGACTAAGGATGGGGCTATTAGAAGGGAAACTATGTTTCAAATGTTGTGAGGATGGATCTGTGCAGTTCCCTGCAAACTCTCCCCTTTCGTCCTTATATGTTGCAGACAAATATTTTGAATTCAGTGGAACTGGAATAGAACGGAAACTTGCCAAACTGCCATGGGAAAAAGAAAGTTGGAAATGTGGACTCTGGGTTGTAGTTAGAAATAGCTGTCTTGGGGTTATATTAGGGTGGGTCCAAATCGTTTTATCCAATACTGGGTATTTGACTAAACCTCTTTTTCTTTCCTTTTTCATACAATAAATTTCAGCCTCCTGCAGAACATTTTGATTTATGCTGAAGAACCAAACTCTACAACTGAAACCAAAAAAGTCTGGAAGTAGAAGGGTTCATTCCAGTAATGCTTCTGTAGTACTTCCTATCCCCAGTCTCTTCAGTGGGTAGAGCTCCCAAGCCAGACATACATCTCCAAGGACGTATCAGGGTCAAAGCGTTGGCCATTATGTGCAGTGTGGTGGCTCAGCAAGAGATGAGACCCTGTAGCTTCACAGAAAATGCAGCTTGGCCAGAGAACATGGTCCATAAAAGAGATGGAGCATCTGAACTTGAGCACCTGTGGGACTGTCCTGTTGCAGCTCACACTCAAAATTTGGGTTTTCAGATAAAATTTCTCCATTTCTCATTTTTAACCAAAAAGTCAAAATGCTCCATAGGAGAGGAGCAGTACCATTATCTAAATGATACTTGTTCCCCCAGATGTATTTTGAATTTAATACTTCCCTTCCTTGCTGTATTTCTACTAGGATATTTCATAAATCATTTTGTTTAATAATGTTTCAGTTAATAGCAGTGAGTAGATTATGACATATTTGAATCCATTCATCATTTGATTTATTCCAGTTTACCTGACTGACACTTGCTGCATCTATATGAGACCCTGACTGCTCAGTAGCCCGTGACTACTGCGCAGTAGCATTGCGTGGCAGGAAGCATGATACAATGCTACTGGGCAGTAGTCACACGCTACTGCGCAGCTAGCATCACAAAACAGCAATTTTTGGTGCGACTCCACGGTAACTGGTTACTGCAGTCATTTAGTACTAGTTTATACAAGTATGAAATCGCTGCACAGTAACAACTGCGTAGTCTGCATCTCATGTAGATACGGCCACTGAGAGTCAGATTCTGATCTGATATAAATCTTTGTAGTTTCACCGGTAGCAGATCAGGGGAGGAAAGGAATTTTAAAAGTGTTGAGGGTTTTTGGTTTTTTTTTTACAATTTAGCTCAAATGAAGGACTTCCATGAACGTTTTCTTAAGGTCACTTGTCACTATTTTAAATGGATGAGACCAGCAATGCTCAACCCCTGGCCCACAGACCAAATCCAGCACATGGAGCCATGGCACCTGGCTTGCAGGCTTCCCCGTGGGTCAAGAAATTTGGTGGTGGGGAAGTGATGTCAATTAACACTGCCATCCCTACCCCACTGCCTAGTTTTCAAGTCCCATACAGCTGGCTAAGGGCCCAGTCTGGGCCACTGCCACATGATCATGTCTAGCCTAGCTGAGCCAAGTCATTGCTAGGCAGCCAAAGGCAAGGTCTGGCTGGGCCTTTGCCATGCAGCGGGATCCAGGCCCTCCCAGCATGGCTGAATTGGGGTTGGGTGGACCACACTTCGTGTGCAGCTGGATCACTGGGCTTGCCACTCCTGGTATGGTCAGAATGGATGTGGGTTGTTGCTGCACCCCTTGTGCCATAATAGGCCCTCACTGTGCCTGCTCTGCATGCCGGATTGGGTCCAACAGCCGGATCTGATCTGTGGACAACCTGGGCACTACCCACCTAACCCATGGCACAAAAATGTTGGGCACCATTGGATGAAACTATACTTCTAAAGATTGGCTAGAAACTGACTTAATTTAAGTGTTCTGCAGTAAAATCTACTGATGGGACACGGGGTTGGACTTTTCTGTGTAGACAGGTGGCTACATTTTTTTAAGGATAGTGCTTCCTTATTTTAACAGGTTCCAGTGATTGCTGTTATGACGTCAGGTGGAGGCCTCAGAGCGATGACTTCTATGTATGGCCACCTTTCATCTCTCCAAAAGCTGAATCTTTTGAACTGCACAACTTATATCACTGGGACATCTGGCTCCACATGGTGAGGCTAAGAATGCTTTAGGATTTTTTTTTTGTTATATTACTAGAATGAATGGCTATGTGCAGTGGTGTTCAAACTTTTGGCCCCGTGGGCCAGGTGGGTGGTGCAGAAATGCATATCTCATTGTTAATGAATTACTCTAGTTAACTGCTAAAACCCATTGGAATTAGTTATTTAAAATAAATTCCATTTGGGATTGCTAAATCTCACAGTTTTATTTCCTTTTTACCACTGTCCTTCTACAAGAATGAAAATAATTCTAGAAAAACTTAAAATCTATTGACACAGAAGTTCTGCTCAACAGCAAGATGGTATCTGCTCCTCCCTAGTATTTTTTGCATATTCCCAGCTGAGACCCTGTTTTAAATAGATGTGTTGCTTAGACTTACTCCAGAGTTTTAGCAGGGGAGCCAAACGATATATTTGAAAAAGTTAAAATTCACTGTCTTGTACAGGAATACTTCCAGTAGACAATTGGTTTCAAATTAAATTATAGTAGATTTTGTATTGTCAGGTATTACCAGAAATGTCTGTATTATCAGAACAATTTGCTTTCAATTGCATTTGCTATGCATTTTCATTGTCAGAAATTTTCCTTTGTCAGAAATACCCCCTAGATATTTTTCTTGGATCCTGTTCAGACCAGTAGATAAGAATTAGTTGAGGATGTGAAAGTGATGCGAAACTTGGGTGGCAATGATTATGACATGATTGGATTCATGATTCTAAGATGGGGAAAACATGAGGTCAGCAAAAGATGCTGGATTTCAAGAGGGCAGATTTTAATTGCCTCAGGGACATTCCAGGTTAGGTACTATGGGGAGACAGACTGAAGAATAAGGCATCCTAGTGGGGCTGACGGTTTCTAAGTACTGGAAGCTCAAGAATAAGCTATTCAAGCATGATAGAAAAACAAGAAGAATGGCAGAAGGCTAATGTGGCTTCACAAAAAGCTTTGTGAAAGCCTCAAACTAAATAATACATATAGGCAATGGAAGGAAGTTCAAATCACTAAGGAAGCATATCAAGTAACCTCAAGAACTTGCAAGGACAAAATCAGGGAAGCAAAGATAAAAAATAAGTAACACGTAGCAAAGGAAATTAATGGCAAGGTCTTTAAATATGTTGGTCAGGAAAGAAAGTCTTAGGAAGCTGTGGGTTCGCTACTAGATAGCTAGGGTGAGCAACTTAAAGAAGATGCAAAAAGGCAGCTATGTTGCCTCAGGCTTCACACAAACAAGACACAATAAACTGCTAACAAAAATTATGTAGGCAAGAAAGGGGAAAAGTTTTGGGTTATGATAATGAAAGAGAATATCAGAGAGCTTTTGATGAGTTTGAATGAATTTAAGTGTGCAGAGCCTGATGAACTTCATCCCAGGGCATTGAAAGAAACTGCAGAAGGAATCTTGGAGTCATTGGGAATAATATTTATAGGCTAGGGACAGACATTACACATAAACTAGTTTAAGTGATCAGAAACTGGTTTAAGCCTGTAACAGAAAAAGATGTTCAGTGCATACAAACCAGTTTGAAAATGTGTGAAACTGGTTTGAGATAAACCTGGTTGAATGTAGCATCAGACTGAACTGATTTAAGTCAAAATGGTTTATGCAATGTCTGTCCCAGACTGCTTGTTGTTTTAAGTTTAACCAGACTCCCCCAGCATCCTGACATCCTCTCTGGGCTGGGTAGGGCTCTCTGCTCCATAGCAGAGCTAGCCCTTCCCCTCTGTTCCCTGGCTGCAGCTCCAGCAGAGATTATAGGCATCTGCCTGTCTTCCCCCTGCTCCCCCGCTCCCCTCTCCACTCTCTGCTAAGCAGGCATCACCCCTCCCCTCTGCCTTACACAGACACCTCTCAGTGTTAGGCAGCAGACCACATGCTGGCTATGGTCCATGCTGTGGGAGACAAGGCAGACAGGACAGTGCCACTTAGGGCTTTAGGAGCTAATCAACAGGTCATCTGGTAATGTCCCTCCATTCCTTCTTTGGAACAATTGTTTAAGAAGAGCTTAAACCAATGAGAGAAGCTGTTGTTTTCTTATATGCTGATAACAGAACTGATAAATGCTCTGTTATTAAGGGAGGGAACCCCTCCATAACTAGAATGTCCTGCTGGGGCCTGGCTGAACCCCTCCCCCCCAGCTCATCACTATAGAAGAGAAGGGAGGGCTGCTGTACTACCTCCTGGCTTGTAGCCTGAGCCCCTGCAGGCATGTGCCTGCATTTCTGGGATGTCTGTGCAGTTACAAACAGATTTATCCTAGCCTGGTTAGACTAACCTGCAAAGATTGAATCAATTCAGGCTCAGGCTTTTTGAATGTCTGTCCCTAGCCATAAAGTTCTGGGAAGCAGGTGAAGTTCCAGAATCCTGACAAAGGGCCAACATAGTGCCTCTCTTTAAAAAAGGCTAAAAGGAGGACCTGGGGGATTATACACTGGTCAGTCTGACTTCGATACCCACAAAATTGCTGGAGCAAATTATAAAGAAGTCAGATTGTGAGCATCTGGAGGAGGAAAACCAGGGACATCATCCTGCCACTTTACTCGGCCTTAGTGAGGTCTCAGCTGGAGTACTGCATCCAGTTTTGGGCCCCCCACTTCAGGAGGGATGTGAATAAGCTTGAGAGAGTCCAAATGAGAGCCACCTGCATGATCAAAGGCCAAGAGATCAAACCTTATGAGAGGAGGCTGAGGGACATAGGACTCTTTAGCCTGGAGAAGCACAGGCTCAGGGGGAACTTGGTAGCAACCTATAAGTATATAATGGGTGTGCATCAGGATCTGGGAGAACATTGTTTCACCAGAGCTCCCCAAGGGATAATAAGGTCTAACACCACAAACTTCTGGAAGGCCAATTTAAACTGGACATAAGGAAAAACTTCTTTACAGTCTGAGTGTTCAGGTTCTGTAACAGACTCCCTCCAGAGGTGATGTAAACACCTACTCTGAACTCATTCAAAAGGCGTTTGAATGCTTATCTTTCTGGGATTATTTGACAGCACATTTCCTGCACATTTCCTGCCTATGGCAGGGGGGCTGGACTCAATGATCTTTCGAGGCCCCTTCCAGCCCCTAATGTCAATGAAATCTATGAAAAGCTTATTATGAACAGCCAGCATGGATTTATTGAGAACAAATCATGCCAAAACAACTTGATCGTCTTTGAAAAAGTAATTTGTTGTGGGGATTAAGGGGAAGGCAGTGGACATAGAATACTTGGACTTTAATAAGCCTTTTTATAAAGTCTTACCTGACCTCATAAGCAAACTGGGGCAACATGAGCTAGATAAATTTTACTTCAAGGTGGATACATGGATACCATGTGTTGCCACCCGCTCAAGCCCAGGTTGCAGAGGCTATGCTGTTGGTCCTCTCCATGTTGAATGGTGGTGGTCATGACCACAGTCACGGTCACTCCAGGCGGTGGGAGTGGGGTGCAGCATCTAGGGCTCCCTCAGTGCAAGTCATAGCATGAGCCATAGCCCCACTGTGCCTGGCCTGAGCACAGGCGAGCTAAATTGCACAATGAGGCTGCACACCACTGATGCACTGTGGCACTAGGGTATGCTCTCTGCTCGATGCCTGGGAGCATTATAATGAAACTTGCTGAGTGCTAAGTGGAATCAGGTATGAATTTAAAATGAGCATTACAGTGAATTAGTGCTAAACAAAACAGCATTAAGTGGGGGTTGCCTGTATTTTCATCTGTAATAAAAATATTTACATATAGTTGGGTACCTTTTTTTTTTAATTTCCTGATGATAGGAAATTTGGTGTTCAACTAATGAAACTGAAGGATTCCCATAAACAGAGAGAGGAACATTTTAAGTGGAATACCCTGAACATTAACGGTCAGAGCAGAGGTGGGTGGAAATATCTTCTGGCATCTCTAAACCAAAGCCAGTGGAGGCCAACAAGGGTATACCAGGAAATAGATCACTCAAGATAAGTCGGATTCAATCTTTTAGCCCTGTGGGCCAGATGAGGAGCACAGGGCCAATCTGTGGTCTGGATCAGACCCTGTGAGCCAGGATCAGGCCCACACTCCAGTCTTGGCTGGCCCCCAGGCACCAGGACTGGGCCCCACATTGCCCCCATGAATGGGGACTAGGCTAGGGGCCCTGTGTCACTTGTGCCCAGCCACATGTGCTGGGAATAGGTTGCGTTGCCTCTGTCCAGCTGTACATGCCAGGGTTTGGCTCCAGTGCCCTATGTCACCCCGTGTGGCCCTACGCACCAGGATGGGGTCCTGCACTGCCCTGTGTGCTCTAATACACAGGCCCATGGGTCTTCCCAAGGACTTGTGGGGAACCCTGTGGATTGGATGACATGATTTTGGGGCCAGAACGGCCCTGGAGGCCAGGGGTTGAGCACCCCTACTCTAGATGTACCCTGTTCATATGCTCTCCCTCTAAAGCACCCAGTATTGCCACTCTCAGAGACAAGATACTGGGCAAGATGGACCATTGGTCTGACCCAGTATGGCACTCCTCAGTAGTGTAACTAAGGTGAGGCAACTAGGGCAGCAGTTCTGGGGGCAGGAGGGGGTGTGATTTTTGCAGGGGTACAGAAAAGTAGCATCAGCTGCTGTGGTTGTACCAGCAGCACTGGGAACCAGAAGTTGATGCTGCCCTATGTGCCCGGCTGCTGTGTTATGTCTCTGGTACTCATGTTTTTACATTAACACCTAAATCCTAATCCCACTGAAGTCAGTATAAAATCCCCATTGATTTAATGGCATAGGCTTCACCACTCTGCACCTGTGCTTCCCCCTCTATAAAATAGGAACGTAAATGGATAAGATAAGAACCAAACCAAGCCTGCAGATCCAAATACCTCCAAACATCTTGGGGCAGACTGGACCTATATCTGAATACTGCAGATCAAGCGCATCCATTTTATATTTTCACCTGCCACTTGAGATATATATATATATATATATATATATATATAAATAAAAAACAAACCCCATGGATTATTGTTTTGTTAACCTTTCATCTCTATTCTTCAGGACCATGACAGATCTGTATGGAAATAGCAACTGGTCAGAGAAAACTCTGGAAGGGCCATTAAAAGAAATAAAGAAACAAGTGACAAAATGCAAGCTAAATATTATATCCATAGAGCGCCTGAATTATTATCACAAGGAGTTGATTGAAAGGGTAAAAGAGGGGTTATTCTCTTCTTTTACTGCACTGTGGGCACTTATTCAGGAAATGTTTTTACATGATGAGGTATGTACAATTCTTCTATGAGTATTTTCCAACTATGTCAATCTTTCTCAAACACAAGGATATATAGTCCTAGGGGGATGCTGTAAACTGATGGATATGCAGAAGGAGGGAATGAGCAAGCAGAAGAAGGGAAAGGAGAAGTATATATGGAGAACAGGGAAGACAAGAAAATGAAGAATATTCTATATTATCTCTTAAGCCACTGGGGAGGTTACAGTGACATAAAGTGTTACTTTTTTCTAATCCACAACATGGACTCATAACAATACACAGCAGCATAACAACCTTAAGAAAGAGTACTGTATGCAGTCCCAGAAAGTTTGAGAGCCAGTGCGTTATTTCATATCTAAGGAAAATCCTTTTTTTTTATTTTGGGTCTTCAATTGTATTTTATGTATGGACACAAACCTAGGATCCCAAAATGCAAATGCTCCACATTGTAGGTGAATAAAGTTCACTGGGATGTCTAAGTGACTTAAAAGGCTCAGTCCTATTTTCAAAAGTGACTTAGGAGCCTAACATCAAGATTTTTGGGAGCTTCTAATGAGCTTTGGTGCCTGAGGCATCTTAAATAATTAGGTTCTCAGAAAGTGCTGAGCAGTCACCTTATACAGATGTCTCAATCGGGCACTAAAACTCTGAGGAACAGAAATCACTATTTATTCTTTAAATCTTGGCCTAAGCCTCCTTAAAGGCCAATAGAGCTGAGATGCCTAAGTCATTTCTACCCAGGAGGACTTTTACAATCTTTTCTCTGATGCCTGATGAAGGGTGTTCGTGCCTGAAAGCTTGCAATTAAATACTTTTTTTTTTGTGCAAAAATCTTGTTGGCTTAATGAAAGATCTCACCTCTACCATGAGCCCTGATTGCTTGAGTCACTTAGGTGCATTTGAAAGTATAGCTATGCAGAAGGCACAGGCACAAAAGTTTAGAAGCTGCTTCTGAAAATGTGTCTAACAGGTTTCTCTTTTCAGGTATTAACACGTTTGTTTTCTGTGATTATTTAGGTATGTTCTGTCAGCACCTTCATGTAACTGGATTTCAGATAGTTTATTTTGTCATTTCTGTTTTTTCGGTTAGCCAAATAAGCATAAACTCACAGATGAGCGTCAGGCTGTGGATCAGGGTCAGAACCCCCTGCCTTTCTATGTAGCCCTCAATGTTAAAGATGAAGTCAGCACTTTTAAGTTTAGAGGTAAGACTTCAAACACTTACCTCCTTCTCTGGCTGAGGGAAGACATCTGCTTCTATGAAGCAGAGGAACTTGAACAGATTTTGGCAAAAAAATAAATAAAAAAATTCCTGCTAAACTGTAACTAAGGTGGGCTTACTCACTGGAGTGCAGAAAGATGATGTGTCTCTAGCTGTTGTGTGCTTATTACTATTGAGGATGATAGGAAGGATACTCTAATTCAGGGGTCTGTAATCCCCAGCCAGTAGGCCAGCTCCAGCTCCTGGGGTGGTGTTATTTGGCCTGCAGGGCTCCCTGTGGGTCCAAAAATTTGGTGGCACCACCCCCAGCTGCCAAATTTCCAGATTTATGAGGAACCCTGGGTCCTACATGCTAGATTGGGCACCTGATCCTGGTACACGAGGCTGGGCTGGGGCAGGGCTGGGTGCTTGGGGTCTGATCCTGGCCTGTGGGGACAAGGGGTATGCTGCCAGGCCCTAGGGCCTGATCCTGGTGCATAGGACTGGGCAGGAAAGATGCAGGATCCTAGGGCCCAATCCTGGCATGTAGGGTGGGTGGGTGTCGCATGGGCTGTCTGGGCAAAATCCCTGCATGTGATGACAGAGCAAGGACCCAGGGTGTGATCCCAGTCAGAGTGCAGCTCAATCCCAGCTTGGGGGAGCCAGCTGAAGCTGCACAGGGCCCACTCCTGGCATTCACGGCTCCATCTGGCTCATAGATTGGCCCCACGCTACTCATCTGGCCTTCAGGGCCAAAAGCTTGAGCACCACTGCTCTAACAGATAATGTAATTGGCAGGACCCTTGCTTGTGGACTCAGACAATAGTGAATCCAGGAACAGGGCAAGACAGGTGATGCTCTCCTGTCACTTTGGCTGCACTGTGTATGTGCAATGAGCTCTGAGTTCACTGCCTACTAGGGGTATGCGAAGCAGGCCCTATTCGATTCAGATTCAGCCCAAATCAGGGACAGTGATTCAGATCACTGTTCCTGATTTGATTCAGCCAAATCCGAATCTGAAGATTCAATGCAGATTTGGAGAATCAGTGATTCGGACATAGACACAACTTTAAAAGT
This sequence comes from Crocodylus porosus, assembly GCF_001723895.1. Classification (NCBI taxonomy): domain Eukaryota; kingdom Metazoa; phylum Chordata; order Crocodylia; family Crocodylidae; genus Crocodylus; species Crocodylus porosus. The sequence continues at coordinate 54,041,271 of NW_017728947.1, read as the reverse complement.
TTTTTCTATGTAGCAGGTGCGGCTTGTAATCACTGCAAAGCCGGGGCGCATGGATCGTCCAACAGGAGTGTGCGGGGGCCCTCCACGTGCTTGCCGGTGAACCTGGAAGTAGACTAGAAGTACTTCCGGTCCACTTCTGGGTTTGCTGGGGAGCTCCCTGGGTGGTCTCCCCACATCCTCTGGCTCAGCAATTGGCCACAGGGGGATCCTAGGTGGCCCTGTTAGACCCAGGAGGCACCAGTCGCCAAGCCGGAGAGGTAGGGGGGGCAGGGAGCCTAGTGGACCCGGAAGTAGACCGGAAGTGCTTCTGGTCCACTTCGGGGTCTGCTGGGAAGCCCCTCGTGCTTCTGTGGGATGCTCCATGCACCCCAGCATCGCAGCGTTCATGAGCTCCTGCTACCGAGAGGTATGTAGAAAAAACATTTAAAGCTGTGTCTATGTCCGAATCTCTGAATCTTTCCTAATCTTCCTGAATCAATTTGGAGGGTTCTGATTTGATTCGGAGAGATTAAGTGACCTCTGATTTGATTTGGATTTGGAGATTCGGCCACTGAATCAGCCCAGATCTCTGCCAAATTGAATCAAGGACTGAAGCTTCGCACAACCCTACTGCCTAGTTAATATGGGCTCCTGCTGGAGCTTATAGCTCACCAAGTCGGTGGTGGTGGTGGTGGAGGGAGGGGGTGTGTTGTAGCCAGAGCCCCCTGCTTTTCCATGGCTTTGGAGCTCAGGTGGTGAATGTTGCTGTTGTTCACCCTGACCCTGCTTCCTGAAGTGAAATCCTGGTACCTTATTCCTCATTTATTGGGAGCTGAAATATCTCTGTTTAATTTTCTTCTATGACAGTATAAGAGCACGTACACAGGCAGTTACCACAGAGCAGCTGACACACAGCTGTCTCGTTTTATCTCATAGCAAATAGTTTGGGTCTGCCCTTGTCTACCTCATGCCTCAGTGGCACATCTCAAAAATGGGAATAGGGCTTCCTGACTTCACTGGGGTGCTGGGAAGATTAATAATTTTGAGTTAGATGAATATGTCTTTGATGACAGTGCATTGCTATTTCTAGAGATACAGGTGAAAGGGTAGGCTATTTATTTCTAGAAACTAAATCTGGGCTTTGGAGTAATTCTGAGGTCCAATTTTTTGAAAACCTTGACCTGAGAGTCTAGTTTAATTCAGGTTAATGCATAAGGCTTCAACAATGGATCTCCCAACTTTGTTCTGAAAAAACTGAAAAAGTCAGTTCATTCTCCGTGTGCAGCAGCTTCTCTCTGTTTTTATAGATGTGGGTATGTAATTTGGGTTATAAGCTATAGTTAGCCTAGAGCAGCTGAGAATACCATATTTTCTTTTATGACTTACTATATCCAGTGATGTAAGTGGCATTCCCTTTCTCCATGCTCTGTGCATTATAATAAACATCTTTTGTGTCAATCCTTTTATAGAATGGGTGGAGTTCTCACCTTATGAGGTGGGTTTCCCAAAATATGGAGCCTTCATTCGCTCAGAAAATTTTGACAGTGAGTTCTACATGGGGAGGCTGGTGAAGAAGTTCCCAGAGTCCCGGATCTGCTATTTGGAAGGTGACCTTTATTAATGGAAAATAACCTAATGAAAAAATGTGGTTGTGAGTAGCCAGTGGCTAATGTTCTGCAGTATGAATTAGCTAAATCAGGCCAAGTTTACTTCTGAACCAATGGAGTTCAATATTGCCAGAGCCCAAATCATCATTCAGACTCTAACCTTAACCCTCAACCTCAATATCAGTTCTTTCCTGTCACATCTGCCTATTCCCTGCCCAGCAATTATTGACATATTTCATTCCCCATATCAGCTTTGAAGCCCCCTGACACATTTCAGCCCCTTGTTCCTCAGTGTGCCTTTGCATCTCCTGCAGCTCCAGGAATGTGTTGTTCCCTCTGAGGCAGGGGTGGGGAAGAGGTGCAATGTAGGGCTTTGCAAAGCTTTGGGTGCTGATTAGATTCAGAGGAGATTCAGCCTCATTGTGTGGCTGAGTGTCTGAATCCAAACTGAATCAGGGAATCAATTAAAAGGTCCAAATTGATTTGAAGCTCTCTGGATTGATTCAGAAAAGATTTGGAGAGCTTTGGTGATTTGGGCAGTCCCTGCTTGCTGCCTCAGGGAGATGGACCTGGACTCCATGCTGGTAAGTAGGGGTGGGGGTGTGGGGGT
>NW_017728947.1:54028712-54038975 GCF_001723895.1 Crocodylus porosus | reverse complement strand
CCCTTCCACTCCCCCATCCCCTGCGTCCCCCCTCCAATGGCTGCCCTGCCTGTCCCAGCTCCCAGTTGCTTAAAAAAAGGCTCCTACTCACCAGCTGCTACCAGGCAGGGGGGTGATCCCTGCTGCCCCCTGCTGCCATGTGGGGGGCTCTGCCATGAGCCCTCTGACCCTTGCCAGCTCCACCCATGGCTGCCCTGCTTGCCCCAGCTCCTGGCCCTTTAAATCCTCCCCCACCAAAAGCTGTGACTCACTGGCTGCTGCAGTGGCTTCAGCGTTTTGGGGGACTCATGGAAGAGCCCCCCATGCAGCATGGGGCAACGAGGGGCAGTGGGGATTGGCCCTCACTGGGCAGGAGCTGGTGAGACCAGGATTGTTTTTCTTTTTTTTTTTTCCTAAAGGTCCAGGAACTGGAGCAGGCAGGGCAGCCATGGTGGGGAGGGGGGCTGAGAGAGTGGGTGGGAGTTTGGGGACTCGTGGCAGCGTGGGGCAGTGGGGATCCTGCAAATGCAAGTTGCAAATTTACTCTTTATTACTTACTGCATAGTAGCACACATATAGATGGCTGACTGGGAGCAAATGTGCTTCCAGTCAGCAGGAGGCAGGAGATTGCTGCCTGCTGCCAGGATGGGCTCTGCCACTGGAGCCCAGACTATGTCCCCCAGTCCCAGCAGCAGGGAGCTCCCAGCCCCTGCTCCCTGATCATCCAGTGGCAGAGCCTGCCCCAGTAGCAGGCAGCTCCCAGGAGCAGGTAACAATGTCCCAACCACTGCGAGGAGATAGCAGTCTTTTGGCCCCATGCTCCCTGCCAGTCCCTGGGCTAGCACCCAGGGGGAGCTAGAGCGCCCTTCAGCTGCTGCAGGGGCCCGGTACAGGGCCACAGGGAATGGGAGTAGTCTGCTGCTAGGAGCAGCAAATCTGCTCCCGCATCCCTGCACGTGTACCCAGGAGAGTTTACTTTAGAGTACTTTATTGTAGAGTAAACTGCTCCAGGATTATTTGCATGTGTAGATGTCTTCCATTTCCCAGCCCTGGGTACGGGGGAAAGAGAAAGATCTCAAGGGGAGGAAGGAACTATATAGAGCTACTAGGTTCTTTCTGTCTCCTCTTTCCTCCTAGAAAAAGGGTATTAGCTGCCCCCTGTGCTCGGCCTCTAGCCAAAAATTTGGCCCTGCTACTGAGGGATATGAGGGAGCTCAGTCAACCTCCTACAGCAACCCTGACTGGCTGGTCTATGCAGAAGATGGACAAGAGGGAAAGGGATTTTTCTAGGAAGGGCTGAAATTTGAGAGGTCTAGAGCTTCTCACATCATTAACTGGTTTCGACAGGGCCAGTCTTAATGCATCAGCATCGTGCCAGATCTCTGCCAGTCTTCACAACCAAAGACCCAGACTTGCTGTTTAATTCAAAATACAACATCATAGCACAGTCAATTCAGATTTAATGTGTTCTTGATGTAAGGAAAATATAGGTGAGGTATAACCCACTGGATAACTTGAGTTCATAAAAAGTTTTTTTCCATGTGGTTGCACTTGCAGGTCTCTGGACTAACGTCTTTACTCGGAATTTGTTGGATGGCTTATTCTGGTCTTCAAATCCACAAGAATTTTGGGATCGATGGGCCAAAGACATGATAGATATGGGTGAGAGTTTTCAGGTTATTTTTATTTTTGACTAATGGCATAGTGACATACATTAAGAAGACTGAGGGAAGATACATTCCTGTTACTTTGGCTGCTGAGTCCTCATAAACTCTTCCTAGACACCAGTGTATTACCTGTGGTTTTTTATGTCATTGTAGTTATTACAGGTTTCCCTCACCAATCATGGTTTTCAGTATCCACAGTTAATGTTCTGTATACCATTTTGGCTATTACGGTATACAGTTTTCACCACAGTTTTCTGTGGCTGCGCATCAACCCGCCAACGCCCCCCCAGCCTTGCTCATGCCTCTCCTCCCCAACCCATCCCCCTGCAGTTCCTGGTCCCCCAGCTGGAGGTGCCTGCCAGCCCTGCTGGAGATGTGCCCAGTGGACAAGAAGCCATCAAAAGTTTGGCCCTGCTGGGGATCTGCCCTATCCATGGTGGCAGGGAACACCAGGCCCAATCACCACTGTTCCCTGCTGCCCTGCTTCCCTCCCCTGCATCCCAGAGTGGCAGGGAGCAGAGAAGTCCTATGGGGATCTCTTCACGTGCTGCTGCTCACCCCGTGCTGTCCTGACAATGTGCCTCCTGTGCCTGCTGTTGGTTTGAGGGGCGCAGCCCTGCGTCACTGCACTCAATGCAGCCCAGTCTGCAGGAGGCGCATCGCCAGGGCAACGTGAGGTGAGCAGCGGCGGGTGAGGAGATCCCCACATGGCTTCTCTGCTCTCTGCCGTGCCATGTTGCAAGGGAGGGAAGCAGGGCAGCAGGGAACAGCAGCCCCAGCTGGTCTGGGTTGTGGGACAATCCAAGCCTGGTGGGTCATCCAGGGGTGCAGGCGTATGGCTCCCACTGCCACTGATTGTCCCATGACCCAGCCTGGCCAGGGCCCTATCTGCGGGCTGCTGACCGGGCAATTGTGCGCCACTTGAGGTGGGCACAATACACCCTCACATTGTGGTATTATGCAAATCTTCTTCTGAAAGACGTGGTCTTTGTTCTGCATTGAGGGCATGTAGGACAAGAAGCCATCAAACAGGCAAACAAAATATTAGGGGTTATAAAAAGGGAATTGTAAACAAAATGGAAAGTATCATTATTCCCCTTTATAAATCCGTGATGCATCCACACCTTTAGTACTGTGCCTAGTTCTGGTCCCCACACCTCAGAATGGGTATAGAAGCACTAGGGAAAATACAGAAAAGGGCAACAAGGATGATTAGTGGTATGGAGGGGCCTTCGTATGAGGAGAGATGAAAGAGGCTAGACCTATTCAGTTTATAAAATATGTTCGAGGGGGAGCATGATAAGGGTTTACAAAATACTGAATGCTGAAGAGAAAGTAGATAGGAATTTATTATTTACTATGTCTCACAGCACAACAACCAGGGCTCATAAAAAGAAACTAGAAGGTATTAAATTAAAAATTAACAAAAGGAAGTTATTTTTCATACAGTGGGTGTGTCTACATGTGCACTTACTGTGCAGTCAGTGGTTTTTCGGCTGGTGTCTACATGTATAGGCATTACAGCTCAGTATGGCTGTGTGTGTACCGACTAGGGAGTAAAATTATTCCCAAATTAGTCCACACAAACAGGATTACTGTGCAGTTAGGCATCTACATGTGCCTTACTGTGCAGTAACTACTCAGGAGTAAATTTGCTACCTGCATGATGCAAGTAGCGGTACTGAGTTAATGTAATTTGCCATAGTTACTGTGCAACATGGGTGCGCACATGGGCGTAGACACCCGTACTGCGCAGTAATTTTTGGTTGATGGTGCATGTGTAGATGTGCCCACTGTGTAACTGAAGTGTGGAATTCATTGCCACCAGATGTTGTGGAAGCTGGCAGTTTAGCCAGATTCAAAAAAAGATTGGACAGATTTTTGGAGGGATGGTACATTAGTAGCTGTTGAGTGTTGGGGTTAGGGGTACAGTTTCTGAATCAGAACTACCTAGACCTTAAATGCTTCAGGTTGTGAGAGGAATAGTGGAAAAAAACCCTGGTCATACCTGTTGCACTTATAAAGTGGGTTTTTAAACCTAGTGCTTTAAGAATTGACACAACACTTGGTTGATTAATAGCATAAAGTCTTGCTTTAATAACTACCAACAAGCCACAAAACTGAATGACAGAAAAAAGACTTTTTCCCAATATAAAATGAGCTATTTCAGAAAGTCCTAGTACATATTTAGCTGCAGCAGTGTTTTTTCACCAATGCAGGTAGGGAAGCTGGTCCAGTTTTGCAGCCTTCACAGAGCATGGGTTCTTCACTCATGGGCTGGGTGCAGGGTGGCTTCTTGATCTTTCCTGGACTGCATGCCATGCTGGCAGTTCTGTCTTGCTTTTTATAATGTTTTAATTGTATAGCTTCAAAGCATTTTTCCTTGATGGTCCAAACAAAAAAGGGAGGAAAAGAGTGACCATCACATTACAATTGTTAAACTGCCTGGCTCCTGTTTTTTGGATTTGTCTAGGTGTGAAGACTTAATGTTTCTGGCAGCCACTGACTAGCTCGGCAATTAAATTTGATGGTTCTTGAGTGGCCAAACAGGGTGCTAAGAGGCACTGGTTATCAGACCTGTCTTTAGGTATTTGTTTATCAATGGGGCAAATTTGCAATAGCTTGGACTGGTGATGATCTAATTACAAAACTTCAGACAGACATTGAATGACCGAGACATTTGTAACACCTTAGACATTGGATGCCTGTTTTGAGAAATGTGAGCATGTCATGTACAAGACATTTTCCCTCTATTCAGTGCACCTTTTACAGGTTTTGCTTGAAATGCATATTTAGTCTTTTGTCTTCTTTACTTGCTAGTTCAATTGAAATGTATATGTAGCTTCCTTCCCTTTTCTAGTTACACTGGCTCAGCCTTTCTATCGTTTGCTTCTTAGCTTAGATATACACTTGATGAGTATGGCTGGTCTTTGCCAACAGTTTTCCAATTGGACTCTGATACCATTGTATTACAGTTTAACTATTTGCCTGCTGCTTTGTCAACTAACTAGTATTGTGTTCGTATTTTTTATGTTTGGTAATGGCACTATGAAGTAGAATTGCTTCTTGTGGGATGCTGAGTGTTTCTTTGTAGTGTCTCAGAGTCAATAGCACTGTCCTTGTTTTAATTTTTAAAAATCTTTTAAGCAATTCAAATGGAAGTTCACTCAATAATAAAGATCATGAAAATAAAATAAAAGCAACAGTAATAAAAAAGCTGTTATTCCCTACACCTGTCAAACCCTATTTCTGGCCCATCTTTCTACTCAATGACAATTCCAGACATGTCTTTTTAATCTCATTTTTAGGAATAAATTTTAAAAAATGTTTTAATTTTACTTTTGACTCATTATTTCACTTAAACTGTAACTCTACAAAAGGTAAGGTTGTTAGTGATCCTTTGATCCTCAATAAGGTTAGGAGGCAAACATTTGCCACTTGAAAGACAAGCAGAAGGCAGGGCAGGACTTCACTGGCTCTTAAAAACTAACTTCAGGGAGGCATCTAAGGGATCTGGCATCTGCCCCATAGCAAGGCTTGGTGAGAATTGGAGTTAGGTAGTCTGTTGCTGGAGATGTCTCTGGAGGTTGAGGTGGTCTCTGTAAGCCAGGACAGGCTTGTCCCCCAAGGATAACTGGAGGTGGTAGTTACTTCAGGTGCCTTTTTAAAAAGAGAACAAATCTATCTTAAACTGGTTCTTTAAAATGGGATTATATGTTTGTGTTGGGGTAGAGTGGGGAAGAGGGAAAGATGTGAAGACCGACAGAAGAAGTTGATATGCAAATAAAGATGACATGATGACGATGGGATAAAGACACTTACAGGGTTTTTACAAGGTTTTTGACAAAGTTCCCTCTTACTCCCCCTTCTGTATTTCAGATAAAGAAAATAGTTCTGACATCTACTCCACTGTCATCAAGCCTCCACCATCTTTGTCAGGGAAACTCTGTGAAATCTTTGAGGACATTATGACCAAGCGCCCACTACTGGGAGAAACTCATAATTTCCTGAAAGGCCTGGAATTTCACAAGGGCTATTTCCAACAGAAAGAGTTTACTGAATGGAAAGGTAACTTTAGCTAAGCATTAGTCAGACTTTGGAGGGAAAAGCTCCAGAATTGTTCTAAGCATCTGTTTCCTGAGAATCACAGCTTGAAATTATCCTGAAATAGACTCATGAATCATACTTTCTGATGGCTGAAGAGACCTGGGATACAACAAACACTTGTGCAAGATGTTTGCCATTCTCTCTGGCATTCCTGAAACAGTAGTTTTCTCAGGTCAAAGAACATGACTAATATCAATAATATAAAAAGGTCATTACGCATCAGGGGAAAGTAACTGGTTTCTTGAAATTATGAGCTTGCTTGTGCATGCTGCCTTTGTTCTGCAGATGAAGCCACTCTGGAACTTCTCTTTAATCAAGCGGAACATGACAACCAAGTCCAGTGGCTAGAAATTAAACATTCTGCAAGTTCAGACTGGATATGCCATAGAATAAGCAGAAATTAAAGACTTGATATTGAAATTCCTTGGTTAGTGAATTCTCATGATGTGTGTTAAGCAGGTCAGATTAAGTGTTCATCAGGGATCCAGGTTTTCCCTTTCCTATGGGAAAATGGAAAAAACAGTGGATTTTTACCTTTTCCTGGAAGCAAACGAGGATTTCTTACTTCACCAGAGAAACCTGTGGATTTTGCAGTTTTGCAAAGAGCTCTCTACAGGCTGGCAGAGTTCCAGCCTGCAAGGGGCTGGGGGGGAGCGGAAGGAGGGTGGTCAGGCAGGGAGCGCCATGTTAATGTATATGCACATGGCCCCAGGCAGCCTGGAGAGCAGCTCCTGTAGGTAAGGTGGGGTTTGAGGCTCCCACAGAGAGGGAAGGAGTTGGGCAGGGCTGGGGCTGCTACTCAGCTGGGCAATGCGTGAGGTTTGGGGCACAGGACCGCAATGCATGGCCACAGGGCTCTAGTGGGGAGTGGGATGGGGCTGCGGGTGGCTCGTCCAGGAGGCGGGGCTGGCTCCCCGCTGCTGTGTGGACTCCAGAGGGTAGGGGGGACCTGTGACCCCCAGATCTGTGCGTGGGGTGGGGGAAAGCGTGGGCTGCCTGCTGTGGGCTTGGGCTTCTGCCCTGCTGCCCTCTCCCAGAGCCCAGTGGGTGCGACTCGGTGCTGCAGGGCAGAGAGGGGCTATGCAGGAAAGGTGCTTGCTGCTGTGATCTCTGTCCTGCCCTTGCGATGCTTCCCCTGCGTGCACAGCAGCAATAAGGGGCACAACCCCACACCACCACCCCTGTTGCTGCTGTGCATGTAGCAGACATGTTGCTAGGGCAGTGTGGAGCTCACAGCAGCAAGCAGCTTTCCTGCACAGACCCACTCTGCCCTGTAGCACTGGGTCACACCTGCCAGCCTGTGGAGAGCAGCACGGTGGGAGAACAAGCCCGCAGTGGTCAGCACACATCTGCCGCACGCACATGCTCTGGTCTGCCCTGCACCCCAGAGCAACAGCCTGAATTGCAGCCTGTTTCCAAACAGTTTGTGCTGTGGTGGCAGTGGTATAGGTGCAAGGAGGTAAGACTCACCTCTGATAATTGGCAGTTTTGTCAAGGGGAACTGGCATAAGCAGGTGGTGTGGAGGAATAGAGGATAGTGCTCTTAAACATTAGTGAGGGAGGATATTCAGTTTTATAAGGTGAGCTTGGCCCTCTTTCTTGGATCTCTCAAGTGTAGTTTAACGCTTGCAGCATTGGGACATTGACAGTGTCCTTGACCGCCCTGCCTTACTTGTGACAGGTTAAGGTGTTCTTGGTGTTTCTGGGAAATATGCCTTCCAGCTGTGTGACAGGGCTTTTCCCAGAAATGCTAGACAAGGACTTGTATGGGATGGTGTGGGGAGGGATGATCCTGCCCTGAGCAGGGGATCGCACTAGATGACCTCCTGAAGTACAGCTGGAAGTAGCGTCCCTTCCAGACCTACTTTTCTATGATTTTGTGAAAGCACAAAGCCTGCTTAGGAGCAGTTAATAAATTAGAAGCTACTGAAACCTCTTTTGGTTATCTTAGGCCATTTGTACACGGAACAAAATTGGCCTTTAAAGTGGCTTACTGCCCTTTTGCACCGCTTTAATGGCGCAGCTGTTTGCATGTGTTGGTGGCGTAATGCGCTTTAATGGCAGGCTGTTTGCATGCGTCAGTGGCATAATGCATGTAAATGACTTCGGGACGCAGCAAAATAAAACATCTCTGAGGTGTTTTAGTTTGCCGCAGAGGGAAGCACCAGGCCTCATGCATCTTGGCGGCTGTGCAGGCAACTTGTGCAGGCAAGCTCCACTGGAGGAAAACAGAAAAAAAAAAGCGATGAGCCTGATCTTTTTTTTTTCTCCCCCTGGAGCCTGTCTGCCTGCTTGGGCTGCACGGGGCCCTGGTGCTTCCCTCCACAGCTGCAGTGCCCTCCAGGACTGCTTGGGCTGAGTGCTGCCTGGGTGGGGGAACTGCTGCTGCCGTGGAGGGAAGCACCAGTCCCCCTCCCCCACGAGCTCAGGGACTGCCTGGCCTGCCAGCAGTTTGCCCTCCTCTCCCAGCCACCAGAGAGGCAGGTAAGGGTCGGGTCCCTTGTGTACATGCCACAGGGGTTTACTTCACCCTAAACTGAAGTGGTGTTTTTAAAGACCCATCGCTTCAATTTAGGTAGAATTAAACTGAAGTAAACTCCCGTGGTGTGTACAAATGCCCCTGTTGAAACCAAGAACAGGCCAGGTCAGGGCTTCATCTTCAGAATGGAGGTGGTGGGAAAGGTTAGCTATATAGGCAAATATGACCTAAAGGTGGTCTTCCTAGGTCAAGGGGTTATTTTATTTTGTTTTTGAATTTTCTGAAAATCATGCCTGCCTGATACTTCAGAACTTAGCATTTTTGCATGCAAGTGGTAGGGGTAGCCACTGGGGGGAAGGAAAAGGAGGGCTCATGAAATAGCCTAATTTTCGTTATGGTAAATTTATAAAGTACCAACACAGTTAATGAGTCTAAGTTTTTCCCTTGAATAAATGTATTGGGAAGGGCTCATTTCCAGTCTCTTATTGAGTGTAAACATTGTAATTCAGATTTCTATTCAAGAAAGTGCAGTACTGTCCCAATATGGTAATATGCAGATGGGGGGGAGGAATTTTAAACAACTAATATGCACCCATGCAAAGGGAACTGAAGTGCGCACTCTTTCTTGTTTCTGCTGTGTGAATCTGCAAATGATTGTCTCATTACATCAGGATCTGTGAATTTCCAGCAGCTGTGAATGTAAAATAATTCTGTACAACTCTGACAGTGGGGTATGGAAACATAATAAGTTATTACTTCAAGATGCTGTCAAGCATTCCAAAATGTGGAACATTTTGCAGCTACACATATTTTAAATCAACACTCTGGTATGGTTCTACTGCAGAGCAGAAAAGTTGAAAGAAATGAAATATACTGTAACTTACAGGAAGGTGTCAGTGTGCTCTAACAGTTAACTCATGCCTCTACAAGCTAGTCAGGATCCAGGATTCTCTTCCTGCCTTTGCCACTCACATATTTTGCAACCTGGGCCAAATCACTTAGGACCAGATTCTGATATCCTTATGGTATATAAATAGGAAAAAGGGTTTTACCATTTGGGAATAGTAATGCACTGACTATGAGGAACCCCATGGGACTCCAGTGGAGTGAGAATGCTGCTCAGTATGAGTAAAGCAGTAGGGCCCAGCTCCTGACATCTCTAATTTCTCAGTTTACTCATCTGTAAAAACCCATCTGGTACTACTTGCTTGTCTTTTGGAGATAGTGTGAGCCTTAATTAATTTTTATAAAGTATTTATGTTAAGAGATGCTGTAATTTTCACAGTAGTGTGTTGCTGTTGGAAACACAAGAATGCCAGACAAGACAGCCTGCAAGTACAGTGAAACCTGTCTCAGATGGAATCACGGGGGACCAGGAAAAAGTTCCAGCTTAAATAGTTTTTTATCTTATAAGGAGTGTTTCCCAGCCTTGCTGCTCTCTGCTTCCTCTTTCTGCTCCATGCTTTCTGCTGTGTCCCAGCCTCTCTGCTCCATGATTTCTTCCTGTCTCTCACCTTCCAATCCAGCCCTTCTGCCCCCTGCTTACACTATGTGCGCAAACACATGATAAGTAATTACTTTCCATGATATACATGGTGATTCCACAACTAGGCCCCACATTTTCTTTCCATTTCTACATTGGATGATTTCCATTTTATATACACTAATATTACTTAATTCCCTGTAAGGCATACTGTGACTGTAGAAACTTTCCAGCTTGAGCAGGTTTCCAGCTTTTACAGATTCTATCTTGGACAGGTTTCAATTTATTTGGAGTTGAGTATTATACTAGGCAGACTACATTCTGATTTTCAAGTAGCGAGAAGAGTCTCTTATTCTAAGATGGCAAACGCAACTGGACAGGCCGCAGCTGGAGTACTGCGTTCAGTTCTGGGCGCTGTATTCAGGAGGGATGTGGACAGCATGGAGAGGGTCCAGAGGAGGGCCACTCATATGATCAGGGGACAGCAGGGCAGGCCTTATGAGGAGAGGCTACGGGACCTGAACCTGTTCAGCCTCCACAAGAGAAGG
>NW_017728947.1:54015793-54028612 GCF_001723895.1 Crocodylus porosus | reverse complement strand
TGGCAGAGGGTAGATTCAGATTAGACATCAGGAGGCGCTACTTCACTGTCAGGGTGGCTAGGGTCTGGAACCAAGTTCCAAGAGAAGTGGTGCTGGCTCCTACCCTGGGGGTCTCTAAGAGGAGGCTAGACGAACACCTTGCTGGGGTTGTTTGACCCCAGTAGTTTTTCCTGCCAAGGCAGGGGTTTGGACTCAATGATCTGCTCAGGTCCCTTCTGACCCTACTAACTATGAAACATTGATTAAAAGAAATTCACTTCAATTTGATAAACTAAAAACTTTTAAAGAATATCAAGAAGAGAGGAGAAAACCCTTCAGTTGATGTGTTGCTGGGCTAGGAAGAACAGTATAAAAAGAAACTGGCTACGGAGAGAACGTTATTTAAAGAGGCTGTTTTGATAGGTGGAAAATTAGTACAGTAAAAGCCCTGTTATCCGGCATTCTCTTAACTGGAATTTCCTGCCGGCCGGCCGGATGCAGGGGGATGGTGGGGGAAGCTTGCACCTGGTGGCCGCCGCCACCATCCACCACTCTGCGCTGCCGTGCTCTGCATCCAGCTGAAATGTCCACACTGTGCTGCTGCTGCTCCACATCTGGCCACGACTCCCCTCTTCCCCCTACCTCCACTTTGCATTTGGCCAAAAACCTTCAGCCTCAGGTAACCGGAAATTTTAGATACCTGGCACCCCCCATTCCCCACTCAAGCCAGATAACCGGGCTTTTACTGTACAACATTGCCTAGTGGAATGATAATTTTTTTCACAGTAGCTTGGCAGAGTAATTTCTTTGTCCTTGTTTGTCTCTAAGTCTTAGAAGGGAACCCCCTCCAAAACAAAATAATGCAAGTCTATCTTTCCTGGGTATACAGAACTGATTAAACTGAAGCTATTTTTCAGACACTGTGCTGGATGCATCTCCCAACCAACTGACACCACTGGAGAAACACCTCTGTTTAATAGATGTTGGCTATTTTGTTAATACCAGTTGCCCACCGCTTTTGAGGCCTGAGAGAAATGTGGACGTCATTATATCACTTGATTACAGTTTGGGTGGGTTCTTCAAGGTGAGAAAATTCATATCCTCTATTGCTTGTAGCCCTAGTAAGCACCTTTTTCAGACAACACGTTTTAGAGACTCATCCAGTGTCTGCCTTAACTCTGGGCTATTTGACTTTTCTGTGGCTCTCAGTCTCTGATGCCTTTTTTTTTCTGAGATCCATTAAGTCTTAGGTTTGTCATACTGCAGAACAAGAAATGTTTTGAAGCCTAGAAAAGTGTTTATGATAAGAAAGCCGTGTTCCAGCAAGGCCTACTGAAATACCAATAAATGCCAAGATCTACCGAAATGTCAATAAAAATTACATTGAGGAGAGTTAATATTCTAATGAGGTTTACCCATCCTTATTTGCAGTGAGGTCTAGAGCCACAAAAGGAATTCAGTTCCCTGTATTATGTTTGGGAAGAGGAAGGCTTCTAAGCCAGAATGCTTTGTGGGGAGCTACCTAAACGAGTCAATAAAAAAAAGGTGGAGGGCATGATGTGCCCTGATCCTCCCTGAGACCTTGGTCCTGTACTCAGGACTGCAGGGCAACACCTCCTTTCACCAGGAATTCATAGGCTTGAAATCTCTCCTGGAATTAAACACCCAAGCCCTTTACGACACAAAATGAGGAAGAATCTTGTGTTATCCCATAGCTAGAACAGTCCCTTAGACTATGGAAAATGCCAGCCTGTGGAAATTCAAACCCACATCTTCTACTTCCCGGGAGTGTCCTAAACAACAGGGCTTTCATTCTCTTCTGTTGAAGCTGTTCCACTTTGCATAAAATAATTCAAGTGTATTGGGTTAGAGAGGGGGCAGTGGTGAAGGTAACTCTGGGCGTTTACTTGTGATGGTATTGCGACGTAGTGTATGTGGGTGCCTACACATGACCAGCAGCTACATCACCGTAGTGGTGTGCTCCCCCGGGATAGTGTGCTGTTACAGTGAAATAGCTGCTAAAAATAACGCGTGCCACACATACAATTCAGTATGGGCTATATAAATTAGATGCAAGCCAAAGTACTTAATTGGAAGGACTAAATCACAGCGCAGTAACGATGTCACCATAGCAACATGTATAGATGCACCCTTTAACCCCTACTGGCTCAGGCACTCGTGTGGGAAGTGAGACCTGCGTTCTAGTCCCTGCTCCAGTGAATATTTATCATAGTTAATATTAAATTCCTTAATGGTGGTTTATTCAGGAGACATATACGTTATTTATTTCCTAGACAGCACTAGCTTTCAGTTCATTTCAATTTTAATCTATAGGGCTTTTTGTGGATTAAGTTATATGCACTTTAAAGATTTATACCCCAGTCTTCTGTTTCCACTCAGCCACCAGGTTGGAAGTCAAACTAATGCCAAATGCTTTGGAAATTTCCATCCCCCAAGCATTAATAAGGCAGAGACTTTTATCCAGACATCTGGTGTTGCTTGCCTCATATCCTGTGCTCTGTCTCATATCTAAAAATATAGATATTTTTAATGCAACTCAGTGTGACCTATTATTACTTCCGGAAAACTGCATTCCAATCTTTTCTTTTGGATCTAATTGGTCTTATTCTGTGTCCATCCAGCAATTACAGATGGTAGAAACATATTGCAAAGTCCAAAAAATCCCGTTCCCCAAAATTGAGGTGAGTGAGGAAGATCAGAAGAACCCGAAGGAGTGTTACATATTTTCAGATGCAGAGAACCTTAGAGCTCCCACGCTGATCCATTTCCCTCTGGTGAATGACACGTTTAAGGAATACAAGGAACCAGGTAAATTCACTGTCAACAGAAACTTATAATTTTTACTACAGTTTGTGTGACTAGCCTTCCTTCAACTGGTTTCTCAATTGTCCTTTTCAACTATAATTGTCGTTCATTGGTTGAATGAATACCGCCCTGTTTTAATGTCATTTACCAATGAACTATCACATAAAAGTGATATTTAAGACAGTCCAGCTTGAACAGTTGAGCAGACCTGGGGATACTGTTGATGGTGAATAGCAAAAGAGATCAGGGTAAATGATGGTCCATGGGGCAGATTTTAGCTTTTAAAACACAACGTAGACAGCTTAAGGGACAGGGAGTGGCGGGGAGAACAGAGAGGCTGTAGCTTGAGGAAGAATCAGTCTAAGCTATGCGGTTTTCTGCAATTGGCATAGTTTAGATCGGTAGTGAACAGAACACACATCCACACTTGGGCAGTGGGAGGGAAGGGGGGTTGCAAATCTTAGACTGGTTTAAAAATGGAAGAACCTGGTCTGTGTGTGCCAAACTTCTGTTCTGTTGCATGTGTGCTCTGCTTTTCAGTTGCTTATGCCAGTAAAAGTGTAATGTTTGTACCTGGCCTGAGGGAAAAGACATTTTGGCTGGTTCAGGCAGAATTCTTCTTGAGACTAAGGGGAAGAACACAATGAAGTAGCAGCTCTGCCACCCCTTAAATAGGTACATGTGCTCTAGGCCAGCTCCACTCTTGCCCTGGCCTTTCTTCATCTACTTGGAAACTGGCAAGGGGATTTGAAGCGGTTGGGAAACAGAAGCTTTTCCCACAGGGGCCAACTGTAATCTTGGTGGTGAGAACTGTTAGGCAGTGTTTAGGGTGTTGGTTGCCCCAAAGAAGATCATGAGACTGGCAGGTTTAGGGTAGAGTAGGCACGACCAGCACAATCCTAACAACTCAGTCAATAGTATTAAGCTAATGATTTGCAGGATTTTTTTATTCAAGTTATTCTAAAAATAACCTGAACTGCACATTATAGAAATCAGAGTTAATGTAGTGGTAAAGTTTGCAGGAATAAGGAGTTTAAAAATCAGGGGGCGTTTATACATGTGCCTTTTTGTCCCGTGACACGCTGGAGATCCAATGCTTGTAGTTGTATAAGTGGTGAAATATGCGTCAGCATGCAGAAAATGGCAGTGGTGTGCTTTTGAACTAAAGCACCGCCGAGGTGTTTTAGTTCAAAAGTGCACTGCTACTATTTTCTTTGCATTGACACACTCATTTTGCTACTTATACAACTGTATGTGTTGTGGCACCAGGCGCTTTTTTACACACATAAAAAAGCCAAGGGTATATATAAGCATGACTGTGTTGCTTGGTCTGTATAGCTCAGGCTGTAAACAGACATCCTTGGAGTGGGATCAGCTGTGCCAGGATGTGTCCCAGCATGAATAATCTGTTTCACTGGATGACAGACATAGATTCATAGATGCTAGGGCTGGAAGGGACCTTGGAAGATCATTGAGTCCTGCCCCCTGCCCTAGGGGCAGGAAGTCACCAGGAATCCAAGATCCCAGCAAGATAAATATCCAAGTGTTCTCTTGAAGGTGTTCAGAGTAGGTGCTCGAACCACCTCTGGCAGGAGTCTATTCCAAACCTTGGGGACTTGGACAGTGAAGAAGTTCTTCCTTATGTCCAGCCTGAAACAGTCATGGAGGAGTTTGTGACCATTCAACCTTGTCATCCCATGGGGCGCTCTGGTGAACAGACGTTCCCCCAGATCCTGGTGGTCACCCCTGATGAATTACAGGCGGCCATCAGATCACCCCTGAGCCTGCGCTTTTCCAGGCTAAAGAGTCCCATGGCTCTCAGCCTGTAGTCGTAAGGTCTGTTTTCCTGACCTCTGATCATGCGCGTGGCTCTCCTCTGGACTCTCTCAAGCTTCTCCACATCCTTTTTGAATTGTGGAGCCCAAAACTGGATGCAGTACTCCAGCTGCGGCCTCACCAAGGCTAAGTACAAGGGGAGAATGACGTCCTGGGATTTACTTAAGAAGCATCTATGGATGCAATCTAGCATTTTGCTTGCTTTACTAGCCGCAGCATCACACTGAAGGCTCATGTTCATCTTGTGGTCAATGATGACCCCCAAGTCCCTTTTGTCTGTAGTGCTAGCCAGCGTAGCATTGCCGAGCCTGTAAGCGTGCTGCAGGTTTTTCCTCCCAAGGTGGAGAACCTTGCATTTTTGCTGTTGAACACCATCAGGTTTTCATCCGCCCAATTCCTGAGCCTGTGAAGGTCAGCCTGGATCACCCTTCTGTCTTCAGGTGTGGATACTTTACCCCTAAGTTTGGTATCACACATAAAACACAAGTTTGGTATCACACATCAACGAACTTGGCCAGTCCGCTTCTGACATCAATATCCACATCATTAATGAAGATGTTAAATAGTATAGGCCCTAGGACAGAGCTTTGAGGGACCCCATTGGTCACAGTACACCACGATTGACTTCTGTCAGCCACCATCATCTGGGTCCTACCAATTCCCAGTCAGCAGATCATAGTGAGGCTGAGGCTGCAGTTGGCCAGTTTTGCTAAGAGGTGATTGTGGGATACCAGATTGAAGGCTTTTTAAAAGTCAAGATATACAACATCAATCTCTTTTCCCTTGTCCAGGTGATAGGTCACCTGATTGTAAAAGGAAATAAGATTGGTTAGGCAAGACCTACCTGCAACAAACCTGTGTTGGCTATCTCTCAGGATGTTGCCGTCAGCCAGTATGTTAAGGATGGCCTCTTTGATAATTTTTTTCCAAGACCTTCCCTGGGATAGAGCTCAGGCTAATGGGCCTGTAGTTTGCCGGATCCACTTTCCTCCCTTTCTTGAAGATCGGCACCACATTGGCCTTCTTCCAATCTTTGGAAACTTCACCAGAGCAGCAGGAGTTCTCGAAGATCTGTGCCAGGGGCTGGGCTATGATGCTCGCCAGCTCCCTGAGTACCCTGGGGTGTAAACTGTCAGGGCTGACTGACTTGAAGGTATCCAGCCTCTCAAGGTGTTCCTTCACAAGGTCAGCACTTATGGAGGGTAAGGGATCTCCCTCACCTGGGCCTCCCTGTCCCATAGTGGGCAGGGGGATCCCATGGGACTGGTGAAAAACTGACACAAAGTACCCATTTAGCAAGTTTGCTTTTTCTGGGCGTCAGTTGTCCCATCTGGTTTAGCAGGTGTCCAATGTTGCCCTTGCTTTTCCTCCAGCTCCCCACATATCTAAAAAGGACTTTTTATTGGCCTTGATATTTTTAGCTAGTTGGAGTTCCATTGCAGCCCTGGCTTTCCTGGTTCGCTCCCTGCAGGTCCAGACCAGTGCAGAGTATTCCTCCTTGGTGGTGCATCCAGTCCTCCATCCTTTGTAGGTCTTTCTTTTAGGATGCAGGAGGTCTGCTAGTTCCCTGGAGAGCCAAGGGGGCTGCTGTGCCCTTTTGCTGCCTTTCCTCCGAGATGGGATTGACTTTGCTTGTGCATCCAGGATTGCTCCCTTAAGGAGCAACCACTCGTCCTGCACTCCCCTCCCCTTTGGGTTGTGGCCCTTTAAGGCCTCACTGACAAGCCTCCTGAGCTTGTCAAAGTCAGCTTACCTGAAGTCAAGGACATCTGTATTACTGACTGACTTGTCAGCTTTACGGCAGATGGTGAAGGTGATCAGCTCATCTGACCCATTTGGTCAGATGATGGTGAAGGTGATCAGGTGATCAGGATGATGAAGGTGACATTGCCTGTTGCCCCACAGGTTAGGCCCCTGTTGCTTCTGGGGCTTGATCCTGAAGGCCAGCTTTAAACAGGGGGACCCCCACTTGTATATGTGTGCCCCAAGATGAAGCACACCAGCATGATACATGTGCCCAGGGATCCTTGGCAGGGGATGTCTAGGGTGCACCTTCGTAAAGCAGGGAGGCACTTCTGGGGCCCAGTCCTACACACCCTAGAAATTCTTTCCTGCCATAAAGCAAACAGATGTTCACTGCAAACAAGCAGCACCAATTTTTACCACCTCTTGTTGTGGCAAAAGTTTTGCTAATTTTTATGGCAACACAAAGACGATATCTGCGCTTGCCACTTTATTGGCACATATTATAAGTTAAGACTTCTATTTACTTAACAAGCAAATAGTGAAGAGATAAAACTCTTGCTTGATTTGGCCAAAGGAATCACTTCTTTAGTGCCCTGGTGATGACTAGTGTAATTATTTAAAGATTAACTCATTCAGGGAGACATTGTCTTTCATAAACAGAAACCCATTTGGTTAGATGATAGCATCTGATGAAGTAGATTGTTGCTTAAAAACACTCATACCTCTCTGAACCAGCGAGTCTCTAAGGGGCAACCCTGCCCTACTTTTTGCCTGACTTCAGACTAACACAGCTAACATTGTGCCTATGGGAATCATAGAGGTCAGCAGGAATTATTATGTTATTTAATTTGGATTTCTGGCAAGCACAGACCAGAGAATTTAATCCAGTTGCTTTTTCAAGAGAGCAAAGCATAACTATAGCACTTCACAATGTAATAAGAGTGCTTTATAAGCAAGTAAATCCTGATAAGTCTCTCTGGACTATTAGCAGTAGGTTCTTTACTAAAGCGGTATCTTGGCATAGAGGCCTGAAGCAGCTACAGCCACATGAAAACTAAGGGATTTCAGTAACTATTCAATTCCCTAAATATCTGTAGGGTACCCTTAAAAATAAATAGGAAATGTTCTGCTCATGGTTGTGCAGATGTTCTTATTGCAAAAATACATAACCTTTATTTAGCTTCTGATTTTTCTTCACCATTGAGGAATTAATCCAGCCAGGTTTGGATGTTCTTTTGACAGTCAAAGAGTAAAATTTCAAAATAGACCCTAAGGCTGTGATTTTTAACCACAGGGCCACACACTTCAGGGTGCCACAAGTTCCTTTAAGGTAGGGGTTTTCAACCTTTTTAGTATAAGTACCCCCAGTGGCTGGATGCTGAGCCGGGGGGGGACATATGCCAAGCGGGGGTGGCTCAGAGCTGGAAGTGGAGCAAGGAGGAAGGGATGGCACATAGGTGGGCAGGAACAGAGTGCCGCTGCCTGCCAGAAGCAAGGCCGAAGCAGGGCGGGGAAGCTCACCGGGCTGGTGTGTGGTGGTGGTGGCCACTGCATGTGAGCTTCCCTGCCTTGCAGAAGGGCCCCACCAGGGGCACCGTGTAGGGGGTGCGCAGGGGTGCATACGCACCCCCTGAGAGCACTGGTACACCCCGTCAGGCCATGCTCCCTGTTTAGCCGGTGTGCAGGGGGGTAGGCAGGAGCACCAGCTCCCCCCCCTGCAAGCGCAGGCCGGGGAGTGGGCTGCCATCAAAAGTGGCCATGCAGCTTCCAGAAGTGGCCATGGGACTTCCAGAAGCAGCACGGCCGGTTCTTTGGTGAGCGAGATCAGCCGCAGGCATACTGCCCCCGCTCCGGTCAGCAGGATTGGCCACTGGGGAACCCCCCCCCAGTCAGTGGGATTCGCGCCCCTGGGGGATCCCCCCTGGTCACTGACAGGGGGCATGTGCCCCCCCGCAACTCAAGAGTCACCAGAAACTCATGGGTGCTGCTGCTCTTGCCCCACTCTGGCCCTGCTCCTGGGAGGTGGTGATGTTCTGTCCCTGCCTGCCCGTGCATACCCCCTAGGGCCAGTCCAAGTACCCCCAGGGCTACATGTACCCCCAGTTGACAACCCCTGCTTTAAATGTGTTACAGGGCTCTGCACAATATTAGCACTTTAAGGTGTACAAGCATCTACACTTGCTTAACAAGATAAACTCAGAGATTTCAACTAGGAATCCGTGGTGTCAAACACAGTCCTACCTGCTATGGGTTTTTTGAGTTATTTGCAGTATAATTGCTCTGGTATTTTTCCACATCAAAACAAATGAGTGGAAGCTAAGAGCTGACATTTTTCAAGGACTGCCTGAATCTAAAAAGGCTGAGAACCACTGTGCACCTCATGAAACAGTTAAAACAATTATTGCAGAAAAATCAGCTGGGCCGGGACCAAGGCACAGAAAGTTTCTTTCCAAAAGAAAAGTTAGGAGCAACTGAAAAATAGGTGATAAAGAAAAGTGCTTCATGATGGTTATTATCATGTTTACCACAGACCACTCTATTAATAGCTGGTGGATAAATCCACTTGCAAAACCTGGTTTAAACACTATATAGATGAGAAAGGACATCAGGGGTAGTGGTGTGGGGTTGTGTCCCGCAGTGCTGCTGGGCTGGCAGGGGGTGCCTCAACATGGTGGCACAGTTGGCATGGGACTCCTAGGGGAGGGCAGCTTGGCAGGGAGACCCAAGCCTGCAGCGGGCAGCCTGCATCCTCCCTTGCCCCCCATGGTCAGCTTTGCTCTAGCTGTGTCGCTGGAGGGGAAGGGGCAGGTGCAGGTGCAGGAGGTAGGCATGTGTCCCACCTTTCCATTTTGAAAAAGTGGTCACCCTATTTACAGAGAAGCAACACACAGTTTTAAATTCCCTTTGGAGGTGAAGCAGTTGGGGCTAGAATCTAAGGGCATGTGTAGACGAGACAGGGGCCCTAAATTGAAGCAGTGGGTTTTTAAAAACACTGCTTCAGTTTAGGGCCCTTTAAATCCCTTTGTCATGCACACACCCAAACTTACCTGCCCCTCCAAGGGTGGGGAGGGGAGGGTGAGCTGCTAGTGGGTGCTTCCCTCTGCAGCAGTGGCACCACCCCCCTTGCAGCACCTGCCCTAGGCACCAGGCTCAGGTGGTCCCAGGGGGCACTGCAGCTGCGGAGAGAAGCACCGGGCCCCCAGGCAGCTCAGGCAGGTGTGCAGGCTCCAGGGGGTGGGGGAAAAAAGGCCTTGGGTGGAGTCTGCCTTCCCAGGCTGCTGCCAGGTTGCTGCCAGGCTGCCTGCAGTGCTTCCTGCAGAGCCCCTGAGCTGCTCGGACCCTGGTGCTTCACTTTGTGGCCGTTTCCTGCGCCCCAAGTCATTTAAGGCACATTACATTGCTGAATTTGCTACAGCAGCTGGAATTACTGAGCAATATGCCACCAACATGTGCAAACACCAACACCATTAAAGCGGTGCAAAAGCATTTAACTTGCTTTAAAGTGTTGTGCACACATGCCCCTCATTTCATCTACACATGGCCTGAGTCTCCTTGCTCATGACCAAATCCCTGAACCACAAGGCTATTGGGCTAACATAGGAGTGGTCAAGCTGTGGCACAAGCAGGCTCTGCATGTAGCACATGGCAGATAGGGCAGGAAGCAGAGAGCCCAGGGCAGGGAGCAAAACAGCAGATCAGGCAGGGGAATGGGATCAGAGTGGCATTCAGGGAGAGTGCAGGACTTAATGTGGCACACCTTTGGTGTTAGGTGGTGGAGGAAGAGGGTCCTTCCAGGTAATGCCTTACTTAGCTGTCCTTGCAAGTGTACAGCACCATGTACTAAACACAACTCTACTGAGCATGCTCAGTGGGCTCATAGATGTCTGTTTGCATGCCCAGTGTAAAGAGCAGGCTATAGGTGGTCTAGCCCAGTGAACAGACTATCAGAGGAGGGCTAGAGGGACAGGAGCTGGAGTCCAAGTTATCAAACCCAAGGGGAAATTCCAGAAGCAGAGTCCAAGTCACAGGCCAAGTCATGGTTCTGGAGCAAGGGTCCAAGTTACCAAAGCCAAGCTGGGTTTCCAAAAGCTAGATTCCAGAGGCAGAGCTAAGCTGGGTTAGAACACAGGAAACCCAAGCGCATACAATGCAGAACAGTTTACCACAGCAGCCCATTAGTCAGTACTGCTGCTTGATCCTCAGGTGGATTTAAATGGGGAGGTTGCTATCCCCAGCAGCCAGTCAGGAGGCCCTAACAGTGGCTGGCTGGTTCATTAGCTGGGCTAGGATTGCCAGTTAGAGCGTATGGCAAGTTCGGCCAGCTGGGCAATTAGTCCAGGCTGGCCTGCCTGTTTGGGCACCTGGCACCCAGAGCTGAATTTCAAACTGTGCATCAGTGTAAAAAACTTCTGCTACTCCACCTAGGTCCATATAATGACACAAATAGGATTTAGCCCTAAGTCACCTTTCATGTGGCTTAGGCAGACATTGTAGGTAAGCACTATAGGTAGCAGGGATCACACAAAATTACACTAACTTGGAAGTTTGCTTTCCCACTCCAAGTAACTGGGTAGGGAGCAGAGGAAGAAAGTGTAACTCTAGACATTTTAAAAGCACAGATATAAGATGTTTGAAGTCCTCTTCTGTTGTAAGGATGATTTTCTGATATCAAAGGCTAAATAAGTAAGTAGTAAGGTAGATACATCAGAGAACACTGAGATGTTGGAGGCTGGCACACCTGGGATGTGGAGTTAATCTGGAAAATAGAAGTTGATTTCTGAAGGAACTCGCTTGGATTGATAAGTAGGACTCCTCCTACTGCATATTCTTTGAAGTGCAAGTGGCTTAAATTCTGTTCATTGCCTCTTGAGTATCCATCTGTGGCATAGCATGACTTTATCAGACAGCAGATTTTGACTTGTGGGACCTAATTTTAGTAGCAGTGTTGAGCACCAGCAGCGCCCACTAGTTTCTACATGTGGTATCTTTGAGAAATAGGTCAATAGTGTTTGTTTAGGAGAGGACTGCTCACCTAAATCTGCCCTTAAACTTGAGTCAATCTAGAGTAGCTACTAGAATGAGTGGAATTACTTCAAATTTATGGCTGTTTTTTTGAGAGAAAGAAATTGGCCAACTGTCTGGCTATATTTGTTCCTCCTTTCATTTTGTATTTCTCAACAAGTTTAAATCCAGCTTTTAAAAAGTATTGGTTGTAACCATGTTGATCTAAGGACATAGGCAGACAAGGTTAAGATATCAGATTTACCCAAAGAACCTTGTCAGCTTTTAAAAAGGAGACTTTTTTCTTTAATCACTGATCAAGAACTTCAAGTCCTTGTAGGTCTACAGGACATCAGTAGAGTTAGGCAGAATCCCATTTGGCCCATCAGATTGCTCCATTTATCTTAGGCACCTCTAATGACTAGCAAAATGTAATAGAAAATGTTCCCTGCTTTTACCACTGAAAACCTATGTCTGCCAGGTTCAAACTGTTCTAAGTCTTTTTTATTCAAAATTCAGTCCATAATGGTGACTTTTTCTTTCTTTGCAGGAGTGAAGCGCAATGTCTGTGAAATGAAAGAGGGCAAGGTAAATTTGGAAAACTGCAAGTCACCATACTATCTTACAAAATTACAGTATTCTTCTGAAAATTTTGACAAACTTGTGAATCTGAGCAGCTACAATATCCTCAATAACAAAGACCTGATTCTGCAGTGTATCCAGAGTGCCATGGAAAAGAAGAGAAAGAGCAGGAGAGGAGGTCTACCCAGCACTTCTAGAGCTGAATATGTGTAGGCGGTATTTCTACATTGTCTGTGAACTAGAGGCTATGATGTTTGGACAATGTTTGTGTTAACAGGAAGCCCACCTGATGAGCCATTGCACTGTATGAAATGAAATTTTGCCTGTGCGTTTCTTACCTTGCCCGTTTTAACTCACCTTAGCGTTGGAAAGGGGTTATTAAAAGAAAAATGCAGTTTTGTGGCCTCAGGCTGTGATCTTATTAACTAACAGGGTGGGCCCTGTCAGCAGTTAGCAGGAGCCCTGCAAAGAAATCCCAAGTGAGTGCTTCAGGAAATCATAAAAGCATAGGGTTTCAAGGGGCCCAAAGGGTTATCTGGTCCGACTCCCTGCATAAATGCAAGAAATACAGTAGTGCTGGTTCAGTAAATACTGAGCTAATGGCCCAACATGGCTGATACCTGACAAAAAAGCCCTAACCTCTTACAGTCGGTAATGTCCTGATTTAAAAACATAAGAAGTGCCATTTACTGGGTTAGACTGTTAGAAATATTATTAAAAATGTATAGTGAATAGAGTGTTGTTAGAACTGCACAGTTTGTATCTCGTACCTGATAAGAAGAAACACCACCAAGGACATCTCTCTAATTTACTATCTCTTTGTAACACTAAATCACACATACCTTCAAA
>NW_017728947.1:54011384-54015528 GCF_001723895.1 Crocodylus porosus | reverse complement strand
CGGAAATGAGTTGTAAGAGTTCCTGCTTCTGCACACGTGCCCAGGAGGGAAGGGATAAAACCCAGCTGAGAGTTTTTCTCGGGGGCAGAGTGTGGTCTTTTGTCTTCACTCTGACCCTATTTGCAAATATATCCTTTGTGTTACTAACAATGTGTGCCTGAAGAATTACTATTCATGAGCCTCCAAAGAAACGAACCGCGATTTTTATATCAAGACCATAGGTCAGTGTTGGGCAATGATTTTGGCTGGTGGGCCACTTAATGAATTTTGGTGTGCTGTCGAGGGCTGCACACACAAAACCTTTTCGAAGATACAATTTTTAACACATTACAGATAAAAAACATATACTAAAACTCAAACACCTACTACAACATATTTTAATTTTATTTCATAGAATAATTTTTGTCTTGATTTTATTTTTTTTGAGTAGTATGTATAGAGGTGACTGCATAATAGCTCAACATAAAGTCTTACTCTTGTGAGTGTAGATGTGTGGGAGAGGGGTGTGTGTGTGAGAGGCTGCCTGCACACAAGGTCCTGGGAACCAGCTGGGGGTAGGAGTGGGAGAGCAGGTGTGCATGCAGCAGAGCTTGCCTGCGTGGTGCAGGTGCAGTCCATGCCACACATCTGGCCTGCAGTTACCCGCAAGGAACTCCACATGGGGCTGAGCACTGCCTGCACCTGGCCAAGGCAGTCTGTGCCATGTTCCCGCCTGCCCCTGCCCCGGCCCAAACCACCACACACAGGACTGCTGCTGCAGTTGTTTGTGTGCTGCTCAGCTTCCCCTGCTTCCAGTGTTTTCTCTTCCTTCTGCTCTGCTGTGTTGCTCCAGACAGCAGGTAGTGTAGAAAAGGGCTGTGGCCTTAGGGACACATGCCCAGCACCATATACCCAGCCAGGTAGGGGAGAAACTGCAATTGGGTGGCTCCTGCCCCAGCATGTGGGGCTCCAGCTCCAGCTTCACTTCCAGCTCCCAGCTGTCTTCCACCTACTCCACTACCTGCAGGTGGCTACTCATCATGCCAGGTGGCTGGAGTGGGTAGAAGGCAGCTGGTAGCAATGTAGTTAGTTGGTGGGTGCCAGCCTGCAGGCCAGAACCAATCAGTTGGTGGGCTGGATCTGTCCTGTGGGCTGTATTTTGCCCAACCCTACCGTAGGTCCATCTTGTCCTGTATCTTGTGGCACACAGTGGCAGAGCGGATGCTAAAAGGGAGAATGAACTGGGTATGAAGAGGGTTTTTTTTCCACTGTTCCACTCTCACTTGCAGCCTGAAGTATTTAAGGTCTAGGAAGCTCTGATTCAGAGGCTGTACCTCTAAATCCCATGCTCAATAGCTTCTGATGCACCTTCTGTCCAAGAATTTGTCCAATCTCTTTTTGAACCTGGTTAAACTCAGTTTTCATGACATCTTGTGGCAACGAGTTCTGTACTTTAATTACATACTATGTGAAAAAGTGTGGCACTCGTTGCCACAAGGTATTTTTCAGCTTGTGAAAGATGAAACAACCTAGACATCAGGGCTGATTTTCAGAGGGGCTGAGAGCCTCTGAAAGTTAGAGGATTCCCAACACTGAAAATCAGGCAATACAGGAGGTGAATATTGTGGCCGATTTCTAATTTGGGTAACTACACTCTGCCTACCAATATTCCCCTTGACATTTAGCTGAGAGATTACAGTACTCCTCCTTTCCATTCGCCAAAACAGTTGGGCATAGCAATGCTGTCACCTTTCATCCCCACGGTTCCATTCCATTGGTTCCATTTCAGTGGTGAATGAAATGAGCTGTGAAGAGTGAGTAAAATTACTTGGAGCTCTTCTGGAAGAAGTATGCAATATTGACTGAGAGATAAAAATGGATGTTAATGCTTTTATTGACTTATTTTTATGGGGCATTTATTTGGAATTTATTGGGTCAAACTGAGTCCTGAAATAAGGCCTGAAATTACAGTATAACATCACCAACTTAACAAGAGCCAGGTCATCTGAACACACAACAAAATTTTACGTATTTAATATTTACAGTGACTGAGACATAAGCTAATATTCTTTCTTTTCTATGCAAACTCAGCTTGCGCAGCTTGGTTTCCTATCACAGCACTGAGAAAACAGTAATGCCGTTTTCACACATAGGAAATGTTTCCTCTACAAATGCACTAACTATAACATGATGTGCCAGGTATTTTTAATAGATGCTATGGAGAAATGTTTAGTATAACAAAAATAAAAGAGGAAAATTCTTCTTCACACCTCTTTGCTGAAGAAAACATACAGAACATGAAATCTGGTTTTCATTTACCCATGAATGCACTGAAAGATGTTACCTTGAATTGGGGGAGTAGGGGGAGGAGGACAGACTTTATAGCTTGTGCTTTAATAATGTTCCTCAAAAAAGATATTATGGATGATTTCTGAACAGAACGTAAAACATTAAGCTGGTATAAGGCAGTGTAGCTGAATGCTGCCCCAAAGATGTAGTGCAGACTTACCTTGGCCAGTATAGCCTTCCCCCCCCCCATTATAGCTCATATTACGTAAGCATCTTGATAGTACCACAAGGTGTCCTGGAGCACTAGGGGAGATTTACTTATGCCCATGACACTGCTGGATAGCTTGGCAGGGAGCACAGCACCAGGGTTTTCCATAGCTCCAGAATGATCTCCCAGAAAGTGGGGAGCAGCATTTGCCATGAGAGCTCTCGGCATGGGAACTCCAGTTCCTTCCAGTTTTCTTCTGGTTCAGAGCACCTGGATGCTAGGAAATGACTGGTTATTGTTTAATTAGCTCTAGGATGATGGTGGAACATGTCTTCGGGCACCTCACAAGCACATAGCACTTCCTCCCCTTCTTGAAGATAGGCACCACATTGGTCTTCCAGTCTTCAGGCACTTCACCGGAGCGCCACGAGTTCTCGAAGATCCGTGCCAGCTATGATGCTAGCCAGCTCCTTGAGTACCCTTGCGTGTAAACTCTCAGGGCCGGCTGACTTGAAGGTGTCCAGCCTCTCAAGGTATTCCTTCACAAAGTCAGCATTGATGGAGGGTAAGGGATCATCCTCATCCAGGCGTTCCTGTCCTGTAATGGGCAGTGGCGCCCCTTGGGACAGGTGAAAAAATGATGCAAAATACCATTTTGAAAGTTGGCTTTTTCCTGGGTGTCGGTTGTCAGTTGTCCCATCTGGTTTAGCGGGGCTCTGATGTTGCCCTTGCGTTTCCTCCGGCTCCCCGCATATCTTAAAAAGGACTTTTTATTTTCCTTGATACTTGTAGCTAGCTGGAGTTCAGGTGCAGCCTTGGCTTTCCTGGTCTGCTCCCTGCAGGTCCGGACCAGTGCAGAGTATTCCTTCTTCTACATCCTGGGTGAATGCTCCTAAGCAAAAAGTCACCATCATCATATTTTGCCTCCAGCCATCTCTTAATAAAAGAAAGTGAGGCAGTTACACATATGCAAGGGGTTGGCTAAGTCTAGGTGGGGTTTCAGGTTGTGAATCCCATAACAAGGTAACCCCCTAAGCCAAGAGGCAGGACTTCAAGCGCATCCTTCTCTCCAGCATTTTCTATGGTCTATTTCAGGTATTTCCCTCTGAAGTGATCCGGCTGTGGTACACCCTACTTCTAGGCACCTAACTTCTCCCATTCACTGTTTTGGGAAGACAGGCCGCATCTATGCAAGACACTGACCGTGTAGTCATTACTGTGTAGTCATTTAGGACTCCTATAAACAAATAGTAGTGCTGAAGGATGTCTTTTTCATGATACTACTGCAGTGATGTACTGTGGGTCTCTGGCAGCCAGGGGCCAAAGCTTGCATTTGTGCCCACCCTCTCCTTCCCCCATCCTTCTCATAGCAATACTTAGTCACGTTGTGCAATAAGAACTCTGAAGGGTCCAGCTGGTGCCCTCCCACCCCCATCCCACCCTGCCCCCATCCTGCCCTGCCCTTGTCGGTCTACCACTTCACTACTGTGCAGTAGTTTAATAGTACTGCGCAGTAGCATTATGGGTTTTGTTGCGTGATGCTACTGCGCAGTAGGCTTGTGAGAATAGGGAAATATTCAGTTTGGATTTAGATTTGGCTGATTCATAGTTTCATAGTAGATAAGGTCGGAAGGGACCTGAGCAGATCATCAAGTCTGACCCCCTGCC
>NW_017728947.1:53996272-54011259 GCF_001723895.1 Crocodylus porosus | reverse complement strand
GTGAAGTAGCGCCTCCTGATATCTAGCCTGAATCTACCCTCTGCCAGCTTGTGACCATTATTTCTTATCACTCCTGGTAGTGCTCGGGGGAACAGGGACTTCCCCAGTGCCTGCTGGTCCCCTCTGACTAGTTTGTAACAGCCCACTAGATCCCCCCTCAGCCTTCTCTTGTGGAGGCTGAACAGGTCCTGTAGCCTAAGGCCTGCCCTGCTGCCCCTGATCATGCGAGTGGCGTCCTCTGGACCCTCTCCATGTTGTCCACATCCTTCCTGAAGTGCGGCGTCCAGAACTGGACACGGTACTCCAGCTGTGGCCTGAGGACAGGTAATTCAGAGGAGAGTGATTCAGTTCAGAGATTTGTCACTCCTGAATTGATGCTGCCAAATTGGCTTCAGAAGATTCAGTGCCGATTCGGAGATTCAGCCTTTAGACCATAATTAGGACTCACTGAAATACCTATAACTTTGTCATTTTGTGGCTGATTTGGATTAAAATTGTGAGGATAGTAGTCCCTTCTGAGTGTATGAAGACTGCCAAGTTTCAAGTAGATAGATGCAGGGGTTTCTGGGAAACTGTACCTCAATCTGCTGAAAGCTAAACTCATATTGTATGTGTGTTGAGGCAAATTTGGATGAAAACAGCAGGAATGGTCACTGCTTCTGAGGGCATGAAGCCTGCTAAGTTTTAAGGAGATAGGTGCTGGGGTTTCTGGAAAACTGATCCTCAGGCTGCTGACAAGCAAAACTCATGACATGGGTGACACTGTGTGTGTGTTAAGGGGTGCCCTCACTGGCACTGAGGCCTCTATACGACATGGTAGCATGCCCCAATGTAGGCTCCTCCTCCCCTACAGCCTCAGCCAGGTCCACCACTTTAAATAACAACAGGTAAGCAGTGCACTGCAGCACAGTAGCACCAGCAGCATCTCAGGCAGACAAACTGTCACAGAGCCTTTCTTTCCCTTCCTGCAGGAGCCTCTTTTCCAGCACTGGCCAGAGAGCTGTCCCTGCCAGCCCCAGGCCTGGGGCTTAGGTGTGCCCCAGGCCCTGTGTCCTTCTGGTCAGCTATGCAAGGACAGGTGCTAGGTGTGTTGGTTTAAGGACATGGCACTGGCAGACAAGGTGCTTTGGGTCCATCTGGTATCTTTTAGTAGACCAACTGAATAGTTACAGAAATATGTCCTAGCAAGCTTTCGGGCTGAAAAACCCTTTGTCGAGCTGAGGAAGCACCTGCAGTTGGTGCAGGTTTCTTGCCTGCATTGCATGCCAGCCTCTGGTTTCTTTACTATTCCTTCCATCCAGGAACAGCACACACACACCAACTGGAGGTGCTTCCTCAGCCCAACAAAGGGTTTTTCAACCCGAAAGCTGGCATGCTAGGCAGCTAAGCTGAGTTCATCTGGAGCCTCTCAATCCACTGCAACCAGCAAGCCTCAGGCCTGTCAAAGATGTAACAGGTCTGGACTTTCCCCAGCCAGGACTGTGTGCATGGGTGTGGTGGCTGGAGCCTTTCACCAGGGGGATTCTTGGTCCCGGCATTTCCTGGGGCTGCTGTGCCACCAGCAGTCCTACCAGCTCTTCTGACCCTGGCAGATTGCAGGTTTAGTGGTCATGCCCAGGACCTGGGGCCTCCTCCTTCCCCATAGCTCTAGTCCATACCTCCAAGTTCATTCTGGAACAGCAGCTCAGCAGATGCATGTTCTTCTCCTGCTGGCTGGTGAAGCAGTGAGTTCCCCCTCCAGCTCTGAGAGCAGGGTATTAACTGGTTAAAAAAATAAAATACAAATAGGTGTGGATGGAGTGAGGAGGGTGGCACTCACTCTGTCTGCAGGTGGAGCTTGGGGAACCCCAGCAGTGGGAGGTTCACCTTCAAGAACAGCAGCTGCTCCACCAAGCCTGGATCCAAGCAGGTGCAGTGGGGTGTCACAAC
This sequence comes from Crocodylus porosus, assembly GCF_001723895.1. NCBI lineage: Eukaryota > Metazoa > Chordata > Crocodylia > Crocodylidae > Crocodylus > Crocodylus porosus. Next base: position 54,009,330 of record NW_017728947.1, on the reverse strand, counting down.
ATCCCCAGCAATGCTGATCACCTCCTTGCTTGTGTAAAGATCTTATTTTATTTCTGTATAACTGCCGCGCAGCATTCTCACATTTATGTGACCTTGTAGTCTTGGCTGTTAATCAAAATGAAAGCTTTGTAGTTTTCCACACTTGTACCAAGCTACAGATGCGCATTTTATAAGTTTCTCCTCTTATCTGTAAGTGTCATACCTGCAGAAACGAAACTTATGTAGAAAATCTACCTAGTAACGATTGTGTAAAAGAAACTATCCTATCCCTGTATGCTTAGCTTATATCATAGTTAGTGTCATAGAGGCAGTCCAAGCAACATCTATAAAGAGGCAAAGAAGCAGGAAACAGCAGAGACGACGACTGGACAACTCTTCAGGATTGATCACCCTGTAAGCCGGTCCTCAGCCTCCCCGCCTGGGCGTATCCCAGCGAAAACCAAGGCTTCGAAAATCCGACAATCGACAGCAATTCACTGCATTACAGTTTTATTATTTTTCATCCTGTTCATGAGCTGTTGACCAGCCCTAGGACTAACTAGTGGGCAGCCGCACCTATCTTTGGACTAGTTTCAGTGGTGGAAAGCAAGGGCTTACTAGTGAACCCTGTGGGCCAACAGACCCCCTTTGTATCCGGCATACTGTAACTGAAGAAACATTGGAGACTCCACTTCTTGACTGCCTCTCTTTGTAGCTTAGACAGCATATCTACGCTTCTGTACTTGTATTTACCGCAACTTCGTTCCAGCTGGTCTCCTCTCTTATTTGTAAGAGGGTGAGGCCAGGTGAGTGAATAAAACAAATTTTTACTTCACTTTATATTTACTGTGTAATAACTTCTACTACTAACATCCCATCTCAATGAGCTGTTGACCAGTTCTGGGACTTAAGGAGTCGGCGGCCGCACCGATCATTGGACTAGTTCCAGTGGTGGAAAGTAAGGGCTTGCTCCAGAACCCCGTGAACCAACAGAAAACTAACAACTTACTCTAAGTCGTCTACTTGTGCCAACTCGGCGAACCTCGAAGGCGGTTATAAAGCTACCTCCAATCCCGCCCCACAAGCCGCGCACTCGCACAGCTCCGTAAAGCCCGCGGCTCCCCAAGCGGTGCCGGAACTGCTAGCCTGGCATTCCGCCACAGCTTGGAACACTGGTGGACAGGACAGGTGTTTCTGGGCAGCGGTGGCCAGATGCTGCCACATCTGGTTGTGGGTTGCCCAATAAGCCAAGAGGTCACAGTCCAGCAACTCCACGTCCTTGGTGAGCTAGGTAGCCACTGAAGCCTTGGGGCTACTTGCTCAAGGCTGGGGTCTGTTGCATCTCGACCCCAACATTGAAGTCATGCCCTTGGCCCACATCGGCAGTGGCTGGCTGGTGCTGGGAGTGCTGGCATGGGAGTGGATTCCCCCCTCTTCCACATCCCCTCTCCTCTGCTCTTCTGTCTCCCTGACTCTGTTGACCAGCACCTCCATCCAGTGATTGAGAGTTTTGGTGCTGCCAATGTACATGCTCCCCTTCACCCTCAGGTCACACATGTATGCCAGCATGTGGACCATACCAGACCACAAGAGCTCCAGCCATTTCCTGATGGCCTTCTTTAGCTGCCTCACCAGTGCCTGCATGTCTGGTGACAGCAGCTTGCCTCCGCCAGGAACATTGATCCCCTGGAACGTCTCCATTTAGTTCTCCAGTTCCCTCACTATGGCGATCACCTGGCTAAGGAGGGCATCACCAGCACTGAGGGTCTCAGTGGCCTCAAGGAAGGGCTTGGGGGACCACTAAGATCTGGGAAATGGTACCCCACTCAACTCTGTTAAGGGGCCGCTGATCCCACTATCCCCAAGCAAAGCTAGCTCATGGATGGCCTTCTGTTGCTTCACGAGCCTCGTGAGCATCAGGTATGTGGAGTTCCACTGAGTCTCCACATCCTGCATGATTTTGTGCTGTGGGATACTCAGCTCTTCCTGTTTCTCCTGCAGCATCTTGCCCCCGTTGATGCTGTGGTGGAAGTAGCCCACTACCTTCCTGCATTTGGAAATGAGCTGGGTGGTAGTGATGGCACCATCACCAGCAGCCCTGTCCACGTCCAAGGCATCCCTGGCTATAAGGTGCAGCTTTTGTGCCACACAGTGGATGCCAACCAAGTTGGCATCACAGATGGCCTTGACCATATTGTCCCTGTTGTCGATGACCATGTACCCCTGGGTAAGCTTGCCCTGCCCAATGGGCCACCCCTGCACCATGTGGTTCGTGGCCACCATGATCTCCCTTGCCATGTAGGAGTCATCCATCACCTTGGCTTGAAGGAGAGCTCGCCGACAGCCTGACTGGTCACACCAGTGCCTTGTGAGGGAGAGGTAGGTGTGATCTCTGCTCTGGCTGCTCCAGGTGTCTGAGGTGAAGTGTAAGGCTACCTGTGGCCCTACCTTGTGCAGCTCCTTCCTCAAGTACTACCTGCATTCCTCATAGAAGGAGGGCACCACCGTCCTGCTAAAGGGGGTGCATGTGGGCACTTGGTAGGTTGGGGCCATGAGAGCCACAAGCTGCCTGATACCCTGGCTGCTCAACTAAGGAGAAGGGCTGGCCATCCAGAACAAATATTTCCCCAGTGCTCTGGGTGACTTCGCTTGCCCTTGCACTGTGCCCCACTTTGTCTGCAGCTTTCTCTCACTGCTCCAGAATGACCTGCCTCTGCTTTGTGGGGATGGGGGCTTTGCAGCAAGTGGGGGACTTCCCTTTGGGCATGCTTCCACTGGTGCCAGGCTGAGGAGGAAGAAGGGCAAGGGGGGGTGATGCCTCCTCAGATGCAGCAGCATCACTGTGGTGATGAAGTGTTTCACCTCCTTGCCCTGGCTGATCTGCCTTCAGCAGTCCTGGCAAATAGCAAACCTGGGCTCATCTGCCACCTCAAAATGATCCCACACTACACTACTCCCCCGCTTCTGGGTTGAGGGTGGGGATCCTGCCTTATCCCCCTCCTCAGCAGGCAGAGGCACAACAACAGGAGCAGCTGACTCAGCTGAGCCACTTGCCTCCACAACCACCTTTGAGGTGCCTTCCTGACAAGGAGACTTGGGTCTAGCTTTGAGGAGTGTGGAGCACAAACTCAGATTCTCCCTAAGTTTCCACAATTTCTTTAGCTAGGATGCTCAGGTGCCCTGGTTCCAGATCCAGCTCCTCCTCTGGCAGTGGGAGGCTCATGCTGGGAGTTGAAATTGGGATGGCAGAGACTGTCATTCTGCTGCTGGTGCCTATTTCTGGAGTTAGGGGAGGCAGTGCAGGGACAATTACTGCTCCCACCTCCTTGCTTCTGCTGGCAGCAGATGACTCATGGCTGCCAGGAAAGAGGATGCATCTATGTGGGGGAGGGGGACTTGCAGCTGTAGTTCTCCCCCTACCCATTCTCCCTCTCCTGCCAAAAGACCTGGTACCTGCCTTTCCAGCACACTTCATATTAATCTTTCCTGTGCTGGAAAATGTGTGTGTGTGTGTAACTAACTTATATGTCATTTTATTCTTCTCTGATGTTTGACTGTGTCTGACTGCTTTCTGTGTTGCTTTTACTGTTGTGTGTATAACTAAAATAATATCTCTTCTTCTATGACTGCCTGACTTCTGTGTTGTGTTAATTTGAATCTCTATCTGACTTCTTCTGTGTTGTCTTTAGTCTGTCTGCAACTATAACTAATACAACTATATATAATCTCTTCTTCTTTTACGAGTGTCTGACTTCTGTGTTGTAATAATAGCTGACTTTTTCTATGATGTATGTGTTTGAGTGTGTGTAATGTAGGTGCTCCCCTGCACAGCAACAGATCACACTGCCAGGGAAAACAGCTTTATTTTTTTAGTGTGTTGGAAAAAAAAACCCAACCAAGAACAATTATAAATTGAAAGAAATGGATTGGATAGGGATAAGTAGAGGGATTCTACTTAGTAAGCTATATCCAATCCTTTCCAAAAACAGAAAGTAGCAGGGGACTAACTAGGTAGGAAGCTACGCCAGTCCAGTACCTTTCAGATATTGTTGCTCAGGCAGAAACATCTCACAAAAAGCACAGAAAGACATTGGACAGAGGCCTATATGCTGTTTCTATGTTCCTCCCCCAGAGCACTGTGATTGGAAGGGGACTCAGGGGAAGATCACAGTCACTGCCAGCTAGAGATGTCAGTTTCCCCTCCCCTGCTCCCCCTTCCTCTTCTTAGTTTCTGTTCCCCTGAAAGACTGCCTTCTTAATGTCTGAACCATTTCTGAATCATTCAGAGCCTCCAAATTGATTCATAGGGTTTTTTTCGTTTCCCAATTTGATTCAGATTTTGTGATTCAGCCTCCAAATCAGGCCGAATTTTCTCCAGATCGAATTGTGGACTGAAGCGTCACACACCCGTACTGTGCAGTAGTATCTGGCTACTGTGCAGTCAGTGACTCATATAGATGTGGCCACAGAAGCCTAACCAGTGTTTGTGAATTCCACTCTCAGAACTGGGCTCCTAGGATTTAGGTGCAGAAGTGCTTCTTGAGACCCTCTGTGAACTTGACCTAAATTGCCTTTTGCTTACGGATATGTCCTCTGAAAACATCTTTCATAAAGATGTTCCCACTTTACATACTGTCATTCTAACTTTACATTCTGTATCCAGTTTTTTGCTCTCTAATCATAAACATTTCATTCAGGCCTATGATAGAACCTTAAGGTTATAGACCTTATCATCCCTTGAGATGCAAGTCTTTTCCAATAGTTAACAACGGGCAGGATAGAAACAGTTTTGGAATAAGTCTATTAAGAATTTAGACAACTGATTTTATTTAAATACAACTGTGGCACTCATTTTGCATTAAACTTTATATTAAAGGAGGAACAAGAAGTTTAAAGTGAATTGACTTAAAAAACCTCTCAGATTTTTAATTAGAAAACATTTTAAAGTTGCTAATAATGAGGATGAGAAAGTACTTCCACAGGTTTTATCATCAAAGCACATAGCACAGGTGCTTATAACTTAGAAGTATTAACATTCTTGTTAGAGATGCAACAGTGCTGTATTTAGCTCAAAGTGACATTTGCATTTTCCTTAGCATACTTTCCCTTTTCAGGGCTTTCATCCCACAGTAGTAAGTACCATATGATGATATGAAACACTAACATGTATATCTTCCCCTGCTTATGGCCTATTTGCCCAATACAAATGGGTGAATGCATCTCCTCTGGAACAGCATCAGAGACTCTCATTGAGAAGTTTTAACTTTACCTGGTAAGTTTTGCAGGCATCCCTTCCTGCAAGCATGCATCACTTTCACTGATGCCTTCCATTTTGGTTTAAAAGTTACCTCTTATGTTTCAAATCAGTCTGACACCTCTTCATTTTTATTGTTGAAAAATTATTTATATAGAAACCAAGGATCACGAAAATACAGAAAAAACCCTGTTTATACCATAATTATTAACTCCTATGACATTTGAGGTGTTTATATTTGGCAGGTTAATGGAAGTCTCTGTAAAAATCAACAACACTTGGAAGTTCACTTTTGTTAGGAAAGAACCTTCCCTTTTTCCTTTTCATTTCCCCTGTTCCCAGTATGGACAGCTAGAATTTTATCTGCCTATCTTCTGATTTTGCAGGGTCTCACACTGAAGGCAAAGCTTATGCATTTGACACAACTATTTATTTTACAAGCTACAACCTGCTTTACAACATTAGAACCTAATGGTAAGACAAGACAAATACTTTCAGGGAAATAAATAGTGCAGTAAGCACTGCATCTATGAAGACTGGAGATCAAACTGCTGCTTCTACGGTGAGGGGATATGAATTTGGCCATATCCCATGTTGGTCCCTTACAGACATTTATCATCATCACAATATCTAATATGGCATCACTGACCATCACTGGAGACAAGGTATATATCTCATATTACTTTCTCAAACCAAATGCATACAATTTAGAAAAAAGCGGTCTACGGGCCTGGCAGAATCAGATGCATGGATCTACCAAGTACCCTTTCTTCATATTTTGACTGTTTTCTTCTGAGCATTGTTTCTGATCTGAATACCTGACCACTATCTTTGCCCAATAGATATTTCTCTTACTCAGAGTCATCTTTGACTTCAAGGCACTAGGGTATTGTGAAAAGAAAAAGAATGCCTAATCCGGAATACTGAAGAGCTCTCTTCTATTTTTCTGCTCTTACTTCGATGTAAAAAACTTTTTAAAGATATTCTTTTCTTTCTCTGGCTTCTCTTTATTCCTTTTGAGCTCTGGATCCAATTGCATTGAGGTTGGATGACTCAATGAGCTCTTTTTCTTCATGATATGGTCTTCATGCTTGGATCCTGAAAGAGAAGTTGTGATGCATTATTTTTCTGTTGGGGAGGGGAACACCAGAATTCTGAGCAGGGGCTCAGCTTCTCACCCGGGTTCAATGAAACTGAGAAAACCAGTTTCATGGCATTACTTTTTAAGTCTAAACTCTCCTATGCCTTCCCATTGCTAATAGCTGGTGAAAATTAGGACGTATAAGCTTGAAGTTCAGAGGGCTGAGAACTTGTTTAACAGACAACAAGGGAAATTAATATAATATGTTAATCCTCTTAAGTCTGGGAAGCTTCTTCATGAGATATAGCCCACTGCTGAAACTAAACGGAGCAAAATTCTAGGCCTGTGCAAATAGGGAAGTATTCAATTTGGATTCGTCTGATTCAGAGGACAGTGATTCAATTTGGGGATTTGAATCACTGTCCCCATTTGATTCGGATGAATCAGCTTCGAAAGGTTCGGTGCCAATTCAGAGATTCAGTTGGGCAGCTTGTCCCAGCCCCAGCTCCAGCAACAATCCCTCCCCCTCCCCAATGCCCCTTCCCTCCCCACTTCCCCAACCCTAACAGGCTTACCAGCTGAAGGCAGCTGTCAGCTGCCTGTTTAATCTATGGCCAAATCTCTGAATCAGCTGAATCTTTTTCCGAAGTTTTTCCTAATTGATTTGGATGTTTCAAACAGATTCGGAGCATTTACTTGATCTCCCAATTTGATTCGGATTTGGTGATTTGGTTCCCGAATCAGGCCAAATCGCCTCTAAAATCAAATCAGCTACCGAAGATTTGCCCAGCCCTACAAAATTTCCGAAGGCAAAATTCAAGCCTGTGCCATTAGCTGAGGTAGCAGTACTTTTTACTTCTATTAACTATGCCAGAGAAGAGAAAGACTTCTCTGTGTAGCACTATCCGCTCTAAAGTGAATTGCATGCTTTTTAAGGCATTGATGCTGTACCACATAGCAGCTTTGCTGAAGCAATGTGGAACACATGACAAAATCAGTAATTTACACATTTGGCAAACTTTTCAGCTGTAGAAATTTAAGAACTGTGAGAAAAGTCAATGCTATAATGAGAAAAAGGGACCTAATGCAGATAGTATGTTATTAGAGATGTCTATTCCAACTCTCATCCTTCAAATCCTAATATGTTTTCTAATTATTCCAGTTTTCCATTAGATTTTTGTGAATGTAGATTCAACCCTGTTTCTTAATTTTTTAAAGGGAGAGTGCAGACACCTGGATTGTATTCCTGAGCTTCTGCTCTTCCCCAGTTTTTACAATGATAGCCAATGATTGATTAATGATGGCTCAAGATACCACTAAATATGACTGGTGAGGCCAAAATTGGATATATGTAGTTATCAGGATAATCTGCTTTACAGAGTACTGGAACACCTATAATATAAAATAGGATTTTAATATGTAAAAATTAAAGACTGCAGAGACCCTGTAAATGTTGCTCATATTGATACATCCATGGATCTATCTGTAATTATTATATGGAGACCTCTGAGTAGGAGACATCTCCTTTCCTTGGGTCCATTTGTTATGTTAGTTTAAAATGTTCATTTTCATTTTAGTAAATGGGACTATATACTATGTATCCCTCTCATTTCAAGTCCTGGTAATCAGCCCCTAAAAAATTATTTGCAGTTGGATGCAATTCATTCACAAATGCAGTCTGTTATCTGCCCTATGCAATTAGTACTATCAATTAACTTTGTTCTTTCCCCAGCTATATAAGCATCTTTTGTTTAACTCAGAGTTTCTGTTGGTCCTTTATTAGGGTAAGAAAGACCTCTGGAATAGTTGCAGGAGTGGGGAAGAGTGTTAGGTAGCACGGCCAGGGATAGAGTCACTGGGTTACAAACTATGGCACAGATAGGCAGTCTTTTCCAGCTGTGGCCTGGCATGACTCACCCTGGATCAAAGGCAGGGAGGTGGCTCTTGCCCCACTTGGGCATGGGGAGAGCACCTGCTGCTGGTGCTGGTCTGTGTTGAAGCATGGGGTGACTGCCTGTTACTGAAGCCCCCTGCCACTGAATGCCAACAAAGCCCCACATCTGTAGGCCTGATCCAATGGATCTGGCTCATGGGTTGTAGGTTGCCAACCCCTGCTTTAAGAAATAATATGGGTAGATCCTCATTCATGTTCAGAGTGCAGAAGGACCCCATAGCATTATATTAATGTTTCATCTGTCACCGAAGTGCAACCATCTTTCCTGAGGAAACACAGCAACCTTGAGCTAGGTGCCTAAGTGAAACCGTGATTCACAGCTGAATCTGAGGTGCCTAAGCTGCCTCTTCATGTGATTGTCTAAAACGAGGGTGGCCAAATTTTAGCACGTCACAAGGGACACGGGCAACCTCCGTGCATCTCATGCAGCATATCAGGCAGGAGACAGGCAGCACAGATAGGGCAGGAAGCAGAAAATAGAGTAGCAGACTAGGGGAAACAGATTGGAGTGGCACTCAGGGAAGGTTCAGGATAATTTGGGGCATGCTTGCCAAAAAATTTGGTGCCCACTGAGTTAAACCAGGTTGTCCAACTGGCATCCTGCAGGCCACATGCATTAGTTTGTAGCTCTTGGGCTCCAACGTAGCCCCACTCTCCCCCATTGCTTCGGCTGCAGTAGCAGCTGGGGGCTCTGGGCTCTCTCTCCCTTCTTTGGCTTCTACTCCCGCACAGCAGGCTTTTTCATGGGACAGAGTGGCATGGAAAAACCTGCAGTGATGGGGGAGCCTGGACAGTCTTGATCTGAATAACGCACAGTAATAAGACACAAAAGTTAAGTGTCACTTTATCTTTCTGTGCCTCATTTTCCCTTTTGTACCATAGAGATACTACCACCTTCTCCTCTCCATCCATTTATCCTTGTATTTCACAGGCTTAATAATCAGAAAAGTACAGCAGGAGTAAATAGAGAAAACCAGCAGATCTATAGTTTTTAAAAAAATGCAATAAGCAACTAAAATGTGTTTCTGGGAAGGGGATTAAATCAAAATGTACCAAGAAATTTCCAGAGAAAGTAAAAAAAAAACAAAACAGTGTTGGATTGAGAGATAATGCAGAAGGAAATGGATGAGTACTGTGGTGCATGTCATTATACTTCTCCTATATTTTTAAGCATTGTTTTCTCAAGTTAAGGACTTTCTTTTGCATGCTCATGGAAGCAATTCTTTATTACCAGCATCTGTTGGATAATAGGTGGAGTTGGAGGTTTGCATTGTTATAAACCCTTGGGTATCTCTCTCCAGTTCTCTGTGAGTGTCTGTGGATGCTTTCTCTGGTTTGACTCTGAAGGAAGGATTTCTGTCAAAATATAGTAACACCAAAAACACTGATAAGTCAGGCATGAAATAAGTTGTTTCATTCAAGTATTCTGTAAGAAGTAAATCTTGCATCTAGTTCAACAGCAAAATAACTACTAGCTGGAGCCAGAGAAGAGAATAAAGAAATGTGCATTAACATGGACAGAACATAACACAGAACAGCGATAACTTTGCAGAATGCTACCCATCCCATTATGTTGGGTTTGATACTTTATTTCAAATTAAATTTCAGCAATAGTTCATTATCATCACTCATCATAGCAAACACACAAACAGATTTTGTGATTGGATGGGAAGCATCATCACCTGAGCAGTATCATATTACCAGGTTTGGAGTGTGCCCGTAGGAACGGTGGGCAGAGTTTAAATTTCAGCAGCAGCCTCAAGAGCAGCATGGAGTCAGTGTAGCTTATACATAGTACTTAAGAAAGATTTGTACAGCCAGGACATTTGGTATATTCTGATACCTCTAGGCACATTTTTGTAATCCTCTGGTAAAATTCAGTGAAATCTCTCCAAATTACAGTTTGGCTGTTCTAATCCCATTAACAGGCATGAGTTTGTGAATCATCCCACAAAACACAGAGCTGGATGGGACAATCATCCTGGTCTTTTCTGGCTTCCACTCCATGACACAACAGAGAATTCTAGAATCTGATTTATTTCAGGGGTCTCTGGCTTATGGACCCTTTCAGAACCAAAGACCAGACCAGAGTTGTCCAATTGGTGGCCGGTGGGCTGCATGCAGACCATGAAGGGTCAAATCTGTGGCTCTGACCTTCCGTCTAGCCATTGCTCCCCTGATCACTCCTTCTGCAACTGGAGTCTACCAGCTTCTCCCTCCTCTAAGCTTTCCTGTTCCTGCTCTGGGGGACAGGGCAGGGATACGATGGTGCAGTTTGAGTGTCAGGGGAGTCTGCAGGTGGAGAGCTGAGGGGGATCATGCATTTGGTGCAGTGGAGGAGAGGAGCCATCAGGGGTGACCGATGCCTCCCGAGTTGGGGAGAGGGGGCACAATCTGTAGGTGGGCCAAAAGCTTCATATCCACTCCTATACTTCTGTGCCATGGCTTACTGCCCCCCCCGCCACAATGCTGCCAGCCCATGCGGCAAAAAAACTGCCTCAGCTTGAGTGCTGCCGAGTTGGGGTCAAGCTCAGGGGGGACACGTGGCCCCCCTGCCAGTCACCTGTGGGAGCCACACATGTTCAGAGTACAGCAGGGAAGGGCTCATGGCTTGTGCTAGTTCAGCTCTTGCTGAAAGCCACACACTCGGTGGGCAGCACCAACAGCTTCGAAGTTGGACAGACCTGGACTAGACAAGTAGGGGTTATGTTTTCACCTCAGTTTTCACTTCAGTAGGGACCTACTGAATTCATGCCGGAAGTGGGGTGTGCCGTAGCCCCTTTAATCTTGCAGGTTCGCCCCATGAGCTCCCCTCCCCCACTGGTGGAGAGGCCCCATGTGTGGCTAGCTCCTGATCAGTAGGGAGGCGAAAAATGTGGGTTTAAATATGGCACCGTTTCTGCCTCCTCCTATTGATTGGCTGAGGGGTCCCAGATGGCCCTGCTGTTTGCTGCTGACTGGCGGGGAGGCAAAAACAGCTCTATGTTTAAAACTGCAGTTTTAGCTTCCCCGATGATTAGGAGGGAGCAGCTGGGGGGGAGCAAGGGGTGAGGTGTGTGGCTGGGAGCATGTATGATTAAAGAAGCCACTGCACACCCTACTTCCACTATGAATTCGATAGGACCCTATTTTTAGGATTTCTAAGCACTTCACATGAAGAAGAAATGCCCTTACATCATGGACCAAATTTTATAGCACGAACATTGATAGGATGTGCCAGTTCTACTCCAGGATTCTCAGATTCACCCTTGAGTATAGGAAGTAGCCACTGTGATCTCAGTTTTAGTCTTATGGGTAATGAGCTATGACTGAATGACCTTGTTAAGTCCACAGGTTGAAAATTGGCCTCAGTATGTCATCATTGTCCAAAATGAACTGAAACTGGGAAGATACTGCACAGAACAGCTCTTGATGCTGCACTGCGTTGGAATGCTGAAAAAAGAGCTGAACTTTGTAATCCTTCTGGCATCATCTTGTAAGACAGACCATCTACGCATGCATGAAATTGGATCAGCCCCTTACCTGACCAGTAAGCCTGTACTTAATTTTTCAGCAGCAACTTCATCTGGAAAGACCCTGGGTTTTATTTCGGGCTCCGCTGTATTTGCAGTCACTTTAGCACCCTGGCTGTTGCTGTGACCTGTAGGGTCAAAGCAAATGCATGAAAACCTTCAGAGTGAGAAACAGAAGCAGGGTATGGCACGGCTAGGACCACTGCAGTTTTTTAAAACTAGGGTATCTCTGCATTTCTGCCCCATTTTGTTCTGCAAGTGCTTACAGAAGTTTCCACAATTGGGACTGAACCATACACAAAGTGGACAATCAAGAGCTAAAACCTCTGTCTATAAAAAGTATGGAAAAATGTAAGAAGCCACAGAGCAACTTTTCTCAGGCCATAGGTGACGTGTAGGGGAAGCACAGGGGGGCACGTGCTCTCCCCGACAGCGAGCACTCCAGCTGCTAGGGGGGCATGGAGAGTGCTGGTGCCCCCATGAAATCGGCTCTGCCGGCTGGAACTTTCACTGCTGCTGTGCTGCTGGACCCCCTCCTCCCGCCCCAGTCGCTGGCTGGTTGCTGGGGGACTCCCCCAGGACATGCCCTGCTGATGCCCCCCAGACTTGGGAGGCACCAGTCACTCATGCCTCAGGCAGTAGGGTGCTAGCCACCTGATTGTAACCGGACTACAACTGGGAGACTGCTACTAAGTCATCCTGAAAACTTGACTACTATGTCACCATGGCTAGAGACAGACATTACACATAACCAGTTTAAGCAATCAGAAACTGGTTTAAACCTATAACAGAACAGACATTCAGTGCACATAATCTAGTTTCAAAATGGCTGAAACTGGTTTGAGATGAACCTGGTTGAATGTAGTATCAGACTTAACTGACTGAGCTCAAACTGGTTTATGCAACATCTGTTCCAGATCCCCTCTACTTTAAGTTAAACCAGAGTCCTCAAGCATCCCAGCATGCTCTCTGGGCTAGATTGTGCTTTCTGCTCCAGAGCAGGGCTGGCCTTGTACCCCTGCTCTCTAGCCTGAGCAGGGACAGGCTGTAGTGGAACAGTGACTGGCATGGCCCTGTTAAGGCAAGGTGGGAAGGGAGGGGGTTAATTCTTCCCGTCCTCCCCCCCCACTACAGGGGCCGAGGCGGCAGGGGCCCGGGCAGCCCCCCGCGAGTGTGTGTCAACTGGAGCTCCACAGGGGGACCACGCCGGCGGCGAGGCTGGGCGGGAGTTCCAGGAGCCTGGGCACGATTCCAGCTTCGCCCCGGTGACCCGTGCGG